>NW_028247072.1:0-52987 GCF_964263255.1 Lissotriton vulgaris | reverse complement strand
TTTTCAACTAAAATAAGTGTGTTTAAAGTCATTTATGTGCCTGAGATTGGTCAAAATTGAAGCTTTTGAGTAAGCAAAACTCTGTAAAAATGGCAATTTTGGTCACTCTGAGGGGTTAAAAAGTTGTTATTCAACATGAGGCACGATCTATTTGACATTTTGAATCATTTTTGGTATAGTCCGAAAAATTCATTTTCTGATGAAAAACGATGACTCCGGACCTGTCGAACGTCCCCAAAATGGTCCATAGCGATGAAATTTTAACATTTAATCTTTTGACTCCAAACGACTGTTGGATGTGAATTATGACTTTTTCAACTAAAATAAGTGTGTTTAAAGTCATTTATGTGCCTGAAATTGGTCAAAATTGAAGCTTTTGAGTAAGCAAAACTCTGTAAAAATGGCAATTTTGGTCACTCTGAGGGGTTAAAAAGTGGTTATTCAACATGAGGCACGATCCATTTGACCTTTTGAATCATTTTTGGTACAGTCCGAAAAATTCATTTTCTGATGAAAAACGATGACTCCGGACCTGTCGAACGTCCCCTAAATGGTCCATAGCGATGAAATTTTAACATTTAATCTTTTGACTCCAAACGACTGTTGGATGTGAATTATGATTTTTTCAACTAAAATAAGTGTGTTTAAAGTCATTTATGTGCCTGAAATTGGTCAAAATTGAAGCTTTTGAGTAAGCAAAACTGTAAAAATGGCAATTTTGGTCACTCTGAGGGGTTAAAAAGTGGTTATTCAACATGAGGCACGATCCATTTGACATTTTGAATCATTTTTGGTACAGTCCGAAAAATTAATTTTCTGATGAAAAACGATGACTCCGGACATGTCGAACGTCCCCAAAATGTTGCATATCGATGAAATTTTAACATTTAATCTTTTGTTTCCAAACGACTGTTGGATGTGAATTATGACTTTTTCAACTAAAATAAGTGTGTTTAAAGTCATTTATGTGCCTGAAATTGGTCAAAATTGAAGCTTTTGAGTAAGCAAAACTCTGTAAAAATGGCAATTTTGGTCACTCTGAGGGGTTAAAAAGTTGTTATTCAACATGAGGCACGATCCATTTGACATTTTGAATCATTTTTGGTACAGTCCGAAAAATTCATTTTCTGATGAAAAACGATGACTCCGGACCTGTCGAACGTCCCCAAAATGGTCCATATCGATGAAATTTTAACATTTAATCTTTTGACTCCAAACGACTGTTGGATGTGAATTATGACTTTTTCAACTAAAATAAGTGTGTTTAAAGTCATTTATGTGCCTGAGATTGGTCAAAATTGAAGCTTTTGAGTAAGCAAAACTCTGTAAAAATGGCAATTTTGGTCACTCTGAGGGGTTAAAAAGTTGTTATTCAACATGAGGCACGATCCATTTGACATTTTGAATCATTTTTGGTATAGTCCGAAAAATTCATTTTCTGATGAAAAACGATGACTCCGGACCTGTCGAACGTCCCCAAAATGTTCCATATCGATAAAATTTTAACATTTAATCTTTTGACTCCAAACGACTGTTGGATGTGAATTATGACTTTTTCAACTAAAATAAGTGTGTTTAAAGTCATTTATGTGCCTGAAATTGGTCAAAATTGAAGCTTTTGAGTAAGCAAAACTCTGTAAAAATGGCAATTTTGGTCACTCTGAGGGGTTAAAAAGTTGTTATTCAACATGAGGCACGATCCATTTGACCTTTTGAATCATTTTTGGTACAGTCCGAAAAATTCATTTTCTGATGAAAAACGATGACTCCGGACCTGTCGAACGTCCCCAAAATGGTCCATATCGATGAAATTTTAACATTTAATCTTTTGACTCCAAACGACTGTTGGATGTGAATTATGATTTTTTCAACTAAAATAAGTGTGTTTAAAGTCATTTATGTGCCTGAAATTGGTCAAAATGTAAGCTTTTGAGTAAGCAAAACTCTGTAAAAATGGCAATTTTGGTCACTCTGAGGGGTTAAAAAGTGGTTATTCAACATGAGGCACGATCCATTTGACATTTTGAATAATTTTTGGTACAGTCCGAAAAATTCATTTTCTGATGAAAAACGATGACTCCGGACCTGTCGAACGTCCCCAAAATGGTCCATATCGATGAAATTTTAACATTTAATCTTTTGACTCCAAACGACTGTTGGATGTGAATTATGACTTTTTCAACTAAAATAAGTGTGTTTAAAGTCATTTATGTGCCTGAAATTGGTCAAAATTGAAGCTTTTGAGTAAGCAAAACTCTGTAAAAATGGCAATTTTGGTCACTCTGAGGGGTTAAAAAGTGGTTATTCAACATGAGGCACGATCCATTTGACATTTTGAATCATTTTTGGTATAGTCCGAAAAATTCATTTTCTGATGAAAAACGATGACTCCGGACCTGTCGAACGTCCCCAAAATGGTCCATATCGATGAAATTTTAACATTTAATCTTTTGACTCCAAACGACTGTTGGATGTGAATTATGACTTTTTCAACTAAAATAAGTGTGTTTAAAGTCATTTATGTGCCTGAAATTGGTCAAAATTGAAGCTTTTGAGTAAGCAAAACTCTGTAAAAATGGCAATTTTGGTCACTCTGAGGGGTTAAAAAGTGGTTATTCAACATGAGGCACGATCCATTTGACATTTTGAATCATTTTTTGTACAGTCCAAAAAATTCATTTTCTGATGAAAAACGATGACTCCGGACCTGTCGAACGTCCCCAAAATGGTCCATATCGATGAAATTTTAACATTTAATCTTTTGACTCCAAACGACTGTTGGATGTGAATTATGATTTTTTCAACTAAAATAAGTGTGTTTAAAGTCATTTATGTGCCTGAAATTGGTCAAAATGTAAGCTTTTGAGTAAGCAAAACTCTGTAAAAATGGCAATTTTGGTCACTCTGAGGGGTTAAAAAGTGGTTATTCAACATGAGGCACGATCCATTTGACATTTTGAATAATTTTTGGTACAGTCCTAAAAATTCATTTTCTGATGAAAAACGATGACTCCGGACCTGTCGAACGTCCCCAAAATGGTCCATAGCGATGAAATTTTAACATTTAATCTTTTGACTCCAAACGACTGTTGGATGTGAATTATGATTTTTTCAACTAAAATAAGTGTGTTTAAAGTCATTTATGTGCCTGAAATTGGTCAAAATTGAAGCTTTTGAGTAAGCAAAACTCTGTAAAAATGGCAATTTTGGTCACTCTGAGGGGTTAAAAAGTGGTTATTCAACATGAGGCACGATCCATTTGACATTTTGAATAATTTTTGGTACAGTCCGAAAAATTCATTTTCTGATGAAAAACGATGACTCCGGACCTGTCGAACGTCCCCAAAATGGTCCATATCGATGAAATTTTAACATTTAATCTTTTGACTCCAAACGACTGTTGGATGTGAATTATGACTTTTTCAACTAAAATAAGTGTGTTTAAAGTCATTCATGCGCCTGAAATAGGTCAAAATTGAAGCTTTTGAGTAAGCAAAACTCTGTAAAAATGGCAATTTTGGTCACTCTGAGGGGTTAAAAAGTTGTTATTCAACATGAGGCATGATCCATTTGACATTTTGAATCATTTTTGGTACAGTCCGAAAAATTCATTTTCTGATGAAAAACGATGACTCCGGACCTGTCGAACGTCCCCAAAATGGTCCATATCGATGAAATTTTAACATTTAATCTTTTGACTCCAAACGACTGTTGGATGTGAATTATGACTTTTTCAACTAAAATAAGTGTGTTTAAAGTCATTTATGTGCCTGAAATTGGTCAAAATTGAAGCTTTTGAGTAAGCAAAACTCTGTAAAAATGGCAATTTTGGTCACTCTGAGGGGTTAAAAAGTTGTTATTCAACATGAGGCACGATCCATTTGACCTTTTGAATCATTTTTGGTACAGTCCGAAAAATTCATTTTCTGATGAAAAACGATGACTCCGGACCTGTCGAACGTCCCCAAAATGGTCCATATCGATGAAATTTTAACATTTAATCTTTTGACTCCAAACGACTGTTGGATGTGAATTATGATTTTTTCAACTAAAATAAGTGTGTTTAAAGTCATTTATGTGCCTGAAATTGGTCAAAATGTAAGCTTTTGAGTAAGCAAAACTCTGTAAAAATGGCAATTTTGGTCACTCTGAGGGGTTAAAAAGTGGTTATTCAACATGAGGCACGATCCATTTGACATTTTGAATAATTTTTGGTACAGTCCGAAAAATTCATTTTCTGATGAAAAACGATGACTCCGGACCTGTCGAACGTCCCCAAAATGGTCCATATCGATGAAATTTTAACATTTAATCTTTTGACTCCAAACGACTGTTGGATGTGAATTATGACTTTTTCAACTAAAATAAGTGTGTTTAAAGTCATTTATGTGCCTGAAATTGGTCAAAATTGAAGCTTTTGAGTAAGCAAAACTCTGTAAAAATGGCAATTTTGGTCACTCTGAGGGGTTAAAAAGTGGTTATTCAACATGAGGCACGATCCATTTGACATTTTGAATCATTTTTGGTATAGTCCGAAAAATTCATTTTCTGATGAAAAACGATGACTCCGGACCTGTCGAACGTCCCCAAAATGGTCCATATCGATGAAATTTTAACATTTAATCTTTTGACTCCAAACGACTGTTGGATGTGAATTATGACTTTTTCAACTAAAATAAGTGTGTTTAAAGTCATTTATGTGCCTGAAATTGGTCAAAATTGAAGCTTTTGAGTAAGCAAAACTCTGTAAAAATGGCAATTTTGGTCACTCTGAGGGGTTAAAAAGTGGTTATTCAACATGAGGCACGATCCATTTGACATTTTGAATCATTTTTTGTACAGTCCAAAAAATTCATTTTCTGATGAAAAACGATGACTCCGGACCTGTCGAACGTCCCCAAAATGGTCCATATCGATGAAATTTTAACATTTAATCTTTTGACTCCAAACGACTGTTGGATGTGAATTATGATTTTTTCAACTAAAATAAGTGTGTTTAAAGTCATTTATGTGCCTGAAATTGGTCAAAATGTAAGCTTTTGAGTAAGCAAAACTCTGTAAAAATGGCAATTTTGGTCACTCTGAGGGGTTAAAAAGTGGTTATTCAACATGAGGCACGATCCATTTGACATTTTGAATAATTTTTGGTACAGTCCTAAAAATTCATTTTCTGATGAAAAACGATGACTCCGGACCTGTCGAACGTCCCCAAAATGGTCCATAGCGATGAAATTTTAACATTTAATCTTTTGACTCCAAACGACTGTTGGATGTGAATTATGATTTTTTCAACTAAAATAAGTGTGTTTAAAGTCATTTATGTGCCTGAAATTGGTCAAAATTGAAGCTTTTGAGTAAGCAAAACTCTGTAAAAATGGCAATTTTGGTCACTCTGAGGGGTTAAAAAGTGGTTATTCAACATGAGGCACGATCCATTTGACATTTTGAATAATTTTTGGTACAGTCCGAAAAATTCATTTTCTGATGAAAAACGATGACTCCGGACCTGTCGAACGTCCCCAAAATGGTCCATATCGATGAAATTTTAACATTTAATCTTTTGACTCCAAACGACTGTTGGATGTGAATTATGACTTTTTCAACTAAAATAAGTGTGTTTAAAGTCATTCATGCGCCTGAAATAGGTCAAAATTGAAGCTTTTGAGTAAGCAAAACTCTGTAAAAATGGCAATTTTGGTCACTCTGAGGGGTTAAAAAGTTGTTATTCAACATGAGGCATGATCCATTTGACATTTTGAATCATTTTTGGTACAGTCCGAAAAATTCATTTTCTGATGAAAAACGATGACTCCGGACCTGTCGAACGTCCCCAAAATGGTCCATATCGATGAAATTTTAACATTTAATCTTTTGACTCCAAACGACTGTTGGATGTGAATTATGACTTTTTCAACTAAAATAAGTGTGTTTAAAGTCATTTATGTGCCTGAAATTGGTCAAAATTGAAGCTTTTGAGTAAGCAAAACTCTGTAAAAATGGCAATTTTGGTCACTCTGAGGGGTTAAAAAGTTGTTATTCAACATGAGGCACGATCCATTTGACCTTTTGAATCATTTTTGGTACAGTCCGAAAAATTCATTTTCTGATGAAAAACGATGACTCCGGACCTGTCGAACGTCCCCAAAATGGTCCATATCGATGAAATTTTAACATTTAATCTTTTGACTCCAAACGACTGTTGGATGTGAATTATGACTTTTTCAACTAAAATAAGTGTGTTTAAAGTCATTTATGTGCCTGAAATTGGTCAAAATTGAAGCTTTTGAGTAAGCAAAACTCTGTAAAAATGGCAATTTTGGTCACTCTGAGGGGTTAAAAAGTTGTTATTCAACATGAGGCACGATCCATTTGACCTTTTGAATCATTTTTGGTACAGTCCGAAAAATTCATTTTCTGATGAAAAACGATGACTCCGGACCTGTCGAACGTCCCCAAAATGGTCCATATCGATGAAATTTTAACATTTAATCTTTTGACTCCAAACGACTGTTGGATGTGAATTATGATTTTTTCAACTAAAATAAGTGTGTTTAAAGTCATTTATGTGCCTGAAATTGGTCAAAATGTAAGCTTTTGAGTAAGCAAAACTCTGTAAAAATGGCAATTTTGGTCACTCTGAGGGGTTAAAAAGTGGTTATTCAACATGAGGCACGATCCATTTGACATTTTGAATAATTTTTGGTACAGTCCGAAAAATTCATTTTCTGATGAAAAACGATGACTCCGGACCTGTCGAACGTCCCCAAAATGGTCCATATCGATGAAATTTTAACATTTAATCTTTTGACTCCAAACGACAGTTGGATGTGAATTATGACTTTTTCAACTAAAATAAGTGTCTTTAAAGTCATTTATGTGCCTGAAATTGGTCAAAATTGAAGCTTTTGAGTAAGCAAAACTCTGTAAAAATGGCAATTTTGGTCACTCTGAGGGGTTAAAAAGTTGTTATTCAACATGAGGCACGATCCATTTGACATTTTGAATCATTTTTGGTATAGTCCGAAAAATTCATTTTCTGATGAAAAACGATGACTCCGGACCTGTCGAACGTCCCCAAAATGGTCCATAGCGATGAAATTTTAACATTTAATCTTTTGACTCCAAACGACTGTTGGATGTGAATTATGACTTTTTCAACTAAAATAAGTGTGTTTAAAGTCATTTATGTGCCTGAAATTGGTCAAAATGTAAGCTTTTGAGTAAGCAAAACTCTGTAAAAATGGCAATTTTGGTCACTCTGAGGGGTTAAAAAGTGGTTATTCAACATGAGGCACGATCCATTTGACATTTTGAATAATTTTTGGTACAGTCCGAAAAATTCATTTTCTGATGAAAAACGATGACTCCGGACCTGTCGAACGTCCCCAAAATGGTCCATATCGATGAAATTTTAACATTTAATCTTTTGACTCCAAACGACTGTTGGATGTGAATTATGACTTTTTCAACTAAAATAAGTGTGTTTAAAGTCATTTATGTGCCTGAAATTGGTCAAAATTGAAGCTTTTGAGTAAGCAAAACTCTGTAAAAATGGCAATTTTGGTCACTCTGAGGGGTTAAAAAGTGGTTATTCAACATGAGGCACGATCCATTTGACATTTTGAATCATTTTTGGTATAGTCCGAAAAATTCATTTTCTGATGAAAAACGATGACTCCGGACCTGTCGAACGTCCCCAAAATGGTCCATATCGATGAAATTTTAACATTTAATCTTTTGACTCCAAACGACTGTTGGATGTGAATTATGACTTTTTCAACTAAAATAAGTGTGTTTAAAGTCATTTATGTGCCTGAAATTGGTCAAAATTGAAGCTTTTGAGTAAGCAAAACTCTGTAAAAATGGCAATTTTGGTCACTCTGAGGGGTTAAAAAGTGGTTATTCAACATGAGGCACGATCCATTTGACATTTTGAATCATTTTTTGTACAGTCCAAAAAATTCATTTTCTGATGAAAAACGATGACTCCGGAACTGTCGAACGTCCCCAAAATGGTCCATATCGATGAAATTTTAACATTTAATCTTTTGACTCCAAACGACTGTTGGATGTGAATTATGATTTTTTCAACTAAAATAAGTGTGTTTAAAGTCATTTATGTGCCTGAAATTGGTCAAAATGTAAGCTTTTGAGTAAGCAAAACTCTGTAAAAATGGCAATTTTGGTCACTCTGAGGGGTTAAAAAGTGGTTATTCAACATGAGGCACGATCCATTTGACATTTTGAATAATTTTTGGTACAGTCCGAAAAATTCATTTTCTGATGAAAAACGATGACTCCGGACCTGTCGAACGTCCCCAAAATGGTCCATATCGATGAAATTTTAACATTTAATCTTTTGACTCCAAACGACAGTTGGATGTGAATTATGACTTTTTCAACTAAAATAAGTGTCTTTAAAGTCATTTATGTGCCTGAAATTGGTCAAAATTGAAGCTTTTGAGTAAGCAAAACTCTGTAAAAATGGCAATTTTGGTCACTCTGAGGGGTTAAAAAGTTGTTATTCAACATGAGGCACGATCCATTTGACATTTTGAATCATTTTTGGTATAGTCCGAAAAATTCATTTTCTGATGAAAAACGATGACTCCGGACCTGTCGAACGTCCCCAAAATGGTCCATAGCGATGAAATTTTAACATTTAATCTTTTGACTCCAAACGACTGTTGGATGTGAATTATGACTTTTTCAACTAAAATAAGTGTGTTTAAAGTCATTTATGTGCCTGAAATTGGTCAAAATTGAAGCTTTTGAGTAAGCAAAACTCTGTAAAAATGGCAATTTTGGTCACTTTGAGGGGTTAAAAAGTTGTTATTCAACATGAGGCACGATCCATTTGACCTTTTGAATCATTTTTGGTACAGTCCGAAAAATTCATTTTCTGATGAAAAACGATGACTCCGGACCTGTCGAACGTCCCCAAAATGGTCCATATCGATGAAATTTTAACATTTAATCTTTTGACTCCAAACGACTGTTGGATGTGAATTATGATTTTTTCAACTAAAATAAGTGTGTTTAAAGTCATTTATGTGCCTGAAATTGGTCAAAATGTAAGCTTTTGAGTAAGCAAAACTCTGTAAAAATGGCAATTTTGGTCACTCTGAGGGGTTAAAAAGTGGTTATTCAACATGAGGCACGATCCATTTGACATTTTGAATAATTTTTGGTACAGTCCGAAAAATTCATTTTCTGATGAAAAACGATGACTCCGGACCTGTCGAACGTCCCCAAAATGGTCCATATCGATGAAATTTTAACATTTAA
Source organism: Lissotriton vulgaris (assembly GCF_964263255.1). Taxonomy (NCBI): domain Eukaryota; kingdom Metazoa; phylum Chordata; class Amphibia; order Caudata; family Salamandridae; genus Lissotriton; species Lissotriton vulgaris. Next base: position 43,699 of record NW_028247072.1, on the reverse strand, counting down.
TCTTTTGACTCCAAACGACTGTTGGATGTGAATTATGACTTTTTCAACTAAAATAAGTGTGTTTAAAGTCATTTATGTGCCTGAAATTGGTCAAAATTGAAGCTTTTGAGTAAGCAAAACTCTGTAAAAATGGCAATTTTGGTCACTCTGAGGGGTTAAAAAGTGGTTATTCAACATGAGGCACGATCCATTTGACATTTTGAATCATTTTTGGTATAGTCCGAAAAATTCATTTTCTGATGAAAAACGATGACTCCGGACCTGTCGAACGTCCCCAAAATGGTCCATATCGATGAAATTTTAACATTTAATCTTTTGACTCCAAACGACTGTTGGATGTGAATTATGACTTTTTCAACTAAAATAAGTGTGTTTAAAGTCATTTATGTGCCTGAAATTGGTCAAAATGTAAGCTTTTGAGTAAGCAAAACTCTGTAAAAATGGCAATTTTGGTCACTCTGAGGGGTTAAAAAGTGGTTATTCAACATGAGGCACGATCCATTTGACATTTTGAATAATTTTTGGTACAGTCCGAAAAATTCATTTTCTGATGAAAAACGATGACTCCGGACCTGTCGAACGTCCCCAAAATGGTCCATAGCGATGAAATTTTAACATTTAATCTTTTGACTCCAAACGACTGTTGGATGTGAATTATGATTTTTTCAACTAAAATAAGTGTGTTTAAAGTCATTTATGTGCCTGAAATTGGTCAAAATTGAAGCTTTTGAGTAAGCAAAACTCTGTAAAAATGGCAATTTTGGTCACTCTGAGGGGTTAAAAAGTGGTTATTCAACATGAGGCACGATCCATTTGACATTTTGAATAATTTTTGGTACAGTCCGAAAAATTCATTTTCTGATGAAAAACGATGACTCCGGACCTGTCGAACGTCCCCAAAATGGTCCATATCGATGAAATTTTAACATTTAATCTTTTGACTCCAAACGACTGTTGGATGTGAATTATGACTTTTTCAACTAAAATAAGTGTGTTTAAAGTCATTCATGCGCCTGAAATAGGTCAAAATTGAAGCTTTTGAGTAAGCAAAACTCTGTAAAAATGGCAATTTTGGTCACTCTGAGGGGTTAAAAAGTTGTTATTCAACATGAGGCATGATCCATTTGACATTTTGAATCATTTTTGGTACAGTCCGAAAAATTCATTTTCTGATGAAAAACGATGACTCCGGACCTGTCGAACGTCCCCAAAATGGTCCATATCGATGAAATTTTAACATTTAATCTTTTGACTCCAAACGACTGTTGGATGTGAATTATGACTTTTTCAACTAAAATAAGTGTGTTTAAAGTCATTTATGTGCCTGAGATTGGTCAAAATTGAAGCTTTTGAGTAAGCAAAACTCTGTAAAAATGGCAATTTTGGTCACTCTGAGGGGTTAAAAAGTTGTTATTCAACATGAGGCACGATCTATTTGACATTTTGAATCATTTTTGGTATAGTCCGAAAAATTCATTTTCTGATGAAAAACGATGACTCCGGACCTGTCGAACGTCCCCAAAATGGTCCATAGCGATGAAATTTTAACATTTAATCTTTTGACTCCAAACGACTGTTGGATGTGAATTATGACTTTTTCAACTAAAATAAGTGTGTTTAAAGTCATTTATGTGCCTGAAATTGGTCAAAATTGAAGCTTTTGAGTAAGCAAAACTCTGTAAAAATGGCAATTTTGGTCACTCTGAGGGGTTAAAAAGTGGTTATTCAACATGAGGCACGATCCATTTGACCTTTTGAATCATTTTTGGTACAGTCCGAAAAATTCATTTTCTGATGAAAAACGATGACTCCGGACCTGTCGAACGTCCCCTAAATGGTCCATAGCGATGAAATTTTAACATTTAATCTTTTGACTCCAAACGACTGTTGGATGTGAATTATGATTTTTTCAACTAAAATAAGTGTGTTTAAAGTCATTTATGTGCCTGAAATTGGTCAAAATTGAAGCTTTTGAGTAAGCAAAACTGTAAAAATGGCAATTTTGGTCACTCTGAGGGGTTAAAAAGTGGTTATTCAACATGAGGCACGATCCATTTGACATTTTGAATCATTTTTGGTACAGTCCGAAAAATTAATTTTCTGATGAAAAACGATGACTCCGGACCTGTCGAACGTCCCCAAAATGTTGCATATCGATGAAATTTTAACATTTAATCTTTTGTTTCCAAACGACTGTTGGATGTGAATTATGACTTTTTCAACTAAAATAAGTGTGTTTAAAGTCATTTATGTGCCTGAAATTGGTCAAAATTGAAGCTTTTGAGTAAGCAAAACTCTGTAAAAATGGCAATTTTGGTCACTCTGAGGGGTTAAAAAGTTGTTATTCAACATGAGGCACGATCCATTTGACATTTTGAATCATTTTTGGTACAGTCCGAAAAATTCATTTTCTGATGAAAAACGATGACTCCGGAACTGTCGAACGTCCCCAAAATGGTCCATATCGATGAAATTTTAACATTTAATCTTTTGACTCCAAACGACTGTTGGATGTGAATTATGATTTTTTCAACTAAAATAAGTGTGTTTAAAGTCATTTATGTGCCTGAAATTGGTCAAAATGTAAGCTTTTGAGTAAGCAAAACTCTGTAAAAATGGCAATTTTGGTCACTCTGAGGGGTTAAAAAGTGGTTATTCAACATGAGGCACGATCCATTTGACATTTTGAATAATTTTTGGTACAGTCCGAAAAATTCATTTTCTGATGAAAAACGATGACTCCGGACCTGTCGAACGTCCCCAAAATGGTCCATAGCAATGAAATTTTAACATTTAATCTTTTGACTCCAAACGACTGTTGGATGTGAATTATGATTTTTTCAACTAAAATAAGTGTGTTTAAAGTCATTTATGTGCCTGAAATTGGTCAAAATTGAAGCTTTTGAGTAAGCAAAACTCTGTAAAAATGGCAATTTTGGTCACTCTGAGGGGTTAAAAAGTGGTTATTCAACATGAGGCACGATCCATTTGACATTTTGAATAATTTTTGGTACAGTCCGAAAAATTCATTTTCTGATGAAAAACGATGACTCCGGACCTGTCGAACGTCCCCAAAATGGTCCATAGCGATGAAATTTTAACATTTAATCTTTTGACTCCAAACGACTGTTGGATGTGAATTATGACTTTTTCAACTAAAATAAGTGTGTTTAAAGTCATTCATGCGCCTGAAATAGGTCAAAATTGAAGCTTTTGAGTAAGCAAAACTCTGTAAAAATGGCAATTTTGGTCACTCTGAGGGGTTAAAAAGTTGTTATTCAACATGAGGCATGATCCATTTGACATTTTGAATCATTTTTGGTACAGTCCGAAAAATTCATTTTCTGATGAAAAACGATGACTCCGGACCTGTCGAACGTCCCCAAAATGGTCCATATCGATGAAATTTTAACATTTAATCTTTTGACTCCAAACGACTGTTGGATGTGAATTATGACTTTTTCAACTAAAATAAGTGTGTTTAAAGTCATTTATGTGCCTGAGATTGGTCAAAATTGAAGCTTTTGAGTAAGCAAAACTCTGTAAAAATGGCAATTTTGGTCACTCTGAGGGGTTAAAAAGTTGTTATTCAACATGAGGCACGATCTATTTGACATTTTGAATCATTTTTGGTATAGTCCGAAAAATTCATTTTCTGATGAAAAACGATGACTCCGGACCTGTCGAACGTCCCCAAAATGGTCCATAGCGATGAAATTTTAACATTTAATCTTTTGACTCCAAACGACTGTTGGATGTGAATTATGACTTTTTCAACTAAAATAAGTGTGTTTAAAGTCATTTATGTGCCTGAAATTGGTCAAAATTGAAGCTTTTGAGTAAGCAAAACTCTGTAAAAATGGCAATTTTGGTCACTCTGAGGGGTTAAAAAGTGGTTATTCAACATGAGGCACGATCCATTTGACCTTTTGAATCATTTTTGGTACAGTCCGAAAAATTCATTTTCTGATGAAAAACGATGACTCCGGACCTGTCGAACGTCCCCTAAATGGTCCATAGCGATGAAATTTTAACATTTAATCTTTTGACTCCAAACGACTGTTGGATGTGAATTATGATTTTTTCAACTAAAATAAGTGTGTTTAAAGTCATTTATGTGCCTGAAATTGGTCAAAATTGAAGCTTTTGAGTAAGCAAAACTGTAAAAATGGCAATTTTGGTCACTCTGAGGGGTTAAAAAGTGGTTATTCAACATGAGGCACGATCCATTTGACATTTTGAATCATTTTTGGTACAGTCCGAAAAATTAATTTTCTGATGAAAAACGATGACTCCGGACCTGTCGAACGTCCCCAAAATGTTGCATATCGATAAAATTTTAACATTTAATCTTTTGTTTCCAAACGACTGTTGGATGTGAATTATGACTTTTTCAACTAAAATAAGTGTGTTTAAAGTCATTTATGTGCCTGAAATTGGTCAAAATTGAAGCTTTTGAGTAAGCAAAACTCTGTAAAAATGGCAATTTTGGTCACTCTGAGGGGTTAAAAAGTTGTTATTCAACATGAGGCACGATCCATTTGACATTTTGAATCATTTTTGGTACAGTCCGAAAAATTCATTTTCTGATGAAAAACGATGACTCCGGACCTGTCGAACGTCCCCAAAATGGTCCATATCGATGAAATTTTAACATTTAATCTTTTGACTCCAAACGACTGTTGGATGTGAATTATGACTTTTTCAACTAAAATAAGTGTGTTTAAAGTCATTTATGTGCCTGAGATTGGTCAAAATTGAAGCTTTTGAGTAAGCAAAACTCTGTAAAAATGGCAATTTTGGTCACTCTGAGGGGTTAAAAAGTTGTTATTCAACATGAGGCACGATCCATTTGACATTTTGAATCATTTTTGGTATAGTCCGAAAAATTCATTTTCTGATGAAAAACGATGACTCCGGACCTGTCGAACGTCCCCAAAATGTTCCATATCGATGAAATTTTAACATTTAATCTTTTGACTCCAAACGACTGTTGGATGAGAATTATGACTTTTTCAACTAAAATAAGTGTGTTTAAAGTCATTTATGTGCCTGAAATTGGTCAAAATGTAAGCTTTTGAGTAAGCAAAACTCTGTAAAAATGGCAATTTTGGTCACTCTGAGGGGTTAAAAAGTGGTTATTCAACATGAGGCACGATCCATTTGACATTTTGAATAATTTTTGGTACAGTCCGAAAAATTCATTTTCTGATGAAAAACGATGACTCCGGACCTGTCGAACGTCCCCAAAATGGTCCATATCGATGAAATTTTAACATTTAATCTTTTGACTCCAAACGACTGTTGGATGTGAATTATGACTTTTCAACTAAAATAAGTGTGTTTAAAGTCATTTATGTGCCTGAAATTGGTCAAAATTGAAGCTTTTGAGTAAGCAAAACTCTGTAAAAATGGCAATTTTGGTCACTCTGAGGGGTTAAAAAGTGGTTATTCAACATGAGGCACGATCCATTTGACATTTTGAATCATTTTTGGTATAGTCCGAAAAATTCATTTTCTGATGAAAAACGATGACTCCGGACCTGTCGAACGTCCCCAAAATGGTCCATATCGATGAAATTTTAACATTTAATCTTTTGACTCCAAACGACTGTTGGATGTGAATTATGACTTTTTCAACTAAAATAAGTGTGTTTAAAGTCATTTATGTGCCTGAAATTGGTCAAAATTGAAGCTTTTGAGTAAGCAAAACTCTGTAAAAATGGCAATTTTGGTCACTCTGAGGGGTTAAAAAGTGGTTATTCAACATGAGGCACGATCCATTTGACATTTTGAATCATTTTTTGTACAGTCCGAAAAATTCATTTTCTGATGAAAAACGATGACTCCGGACCTGTCGAACGTCCCCAAAATGGTCCATATCGATGAAATTTTAACATTTAATCTTTTGACTCCAAACGACTGTTGGATGTGAATTATGACTTTTTCAACTAAAATAAGTGTGTTTAAAGTCATTCATGCGCCTGAAATAGGTCAAAATTGAAGCTTTTGAGTAAGCAAAACTCTGTAAAAATGGCAATTTTGGTCACTCTGAGGGGTTAAAAAGTTGTTATTCAACATGAGGCATGATCCATTTGACATTTTGAATCATTTTTGGTACAGTCCGAAAAGTTCATTTTCTGATGAAAAACGATGACTCCGGACCTGTCGAACGTCCCCAAAATGGTCCATATCGATGAAATTTTAACATTTAATCTTTTGACTCCAAACGACTGTTGGATGTGAATTATGACTTTTTCAACTAAAATAAGTGTGTTTAAAGTCATTTATGTGCCTGAGATTGGTCAAAATTGAAGCTTTTGAGTAAGCAAAACTCTGTAAAAATGGCAATTTTGGTCACTCTGAGGGGTTAAAAAGTTGTTATTCAACATGAGGCATGATCTATTTGACATTTTGAATCATTTTTGGTATAGTCCGAAAAATTCATTTTCTGATGAAAAACGATGACTCCGGACCTGTCGAACGTCCCCAAAATGGTCCATAGCGATGAAATTTTAACATTTAATCTTTTGACTCCAAACGACTGTTGGATGTGAATTATGACTTTTTCAACTAAAATAAGTGTGTTTAAAGTCATTTATGTGCCTGAAATTGGTCAAAATTGAAGCTTTTGAGTAAGCAAAACTCTGTAAAAATGGCAATTTTGGTCACTCTGAGGGGTTAAAAAGTGGTTATTCAACATGAGGCACGATCCATTTGACCTTTTGAATCATTTTTGGTACAGTCCGAAAAATTCATTTTCTGATGAAAAACGATGACTCCGGACCTGTCGAACGTCCCCAAAATGGTCCATATCGATGACATTTTAACATTTAATCTTTTGACTCCAAACGACTGTTGGATGTGAATTATGACTTTTTCAACTAAAATAAGTGTGTTTAAAGTCATTTATGTGCCTGAGATTGGTCAAAATTGAAGCTTTTGAGTAAGCAAAACTCTGTAAAAATGGCAATTTTGGTCACTCTGAGGGGTTAAAAAGTTGTTATTCAACATGAGGCACGATCCATTTGACATTTTGAATCATTTTTGGTATAGTCCGAAAAATTCATTTTCTGATGAAAAACGATGACTCCGGACCTGTCGAACGTCCCCAAAATGTTCCATATCGATGAAATTTTAACATTTAATCTTTTGACTCCAAACGACTGTTGGATGTGAATTATGACTTTTTCAACTAAAATAAGTGTGTTTAAAGTCATTTATGTGCCTGAAATTGGTCAAAATTGAAGCTTTTGAGTAAGCAAAACTCTGTAAAAATGGCAATTTTGGTCACTCTGAGGGGTTAAAAAGTTGTTATTCAACATGAGGCACGATCCATTTGACCTTTTGAATCATTTTTGGTACAGTCCGAAAAATTCATTTTCTGATGAAAAACGATGACTCCGGACCTGTCGAACGTCCCCAAAATGGTCCATATCGATGAAATTTTAACATTTAATCTTTTGACTCCAAACGACTGTTGGATGTGAATTATGATTTTTTCAACTAAAATAAGTGTGTTTAAAGTCATTTATGTGCCTGAAATTGGTCAAAATGTAAGCTTTTGAGTAAGCAAAACTCTGTAAAAATGGCAATTTTGGTCACTCTGAGGGGTTAAAAAGTGGTTATTCAACATGAGGCACGATCCATTTGACATTTTGAATAATTTTTGGTACAGTCCGAAAAATTCATTTTCTGATGAAAAACGATGACTCCGGACCTGTCGAACGTCCCCAAAATGGTCCATAGCGATGAAATTTTAACATTTAATCTTTTGACTCCAAACGACTGTTGGATGTGAATTATGATTTTTTCAACTAAAATAAGTGTGTTTAAAGTCATTTATGTGCCTGAAATTGGTCAAAATTGAAGCTTTTGAGTAAGCAAAACTCTGTAAAAATGGCAATTTTGGTCACTCTGAGGGGTTAAAAAGTGGTTATTCAACATGAGGCACGATCCATTTGACATTTTGAATCATTTTTGGTATAGTCCGAAAAATTCATTTTCTGATGAAAAACGATGACTCCGGACCTGTCGAACGTCCCCAAAATGGTCCATATCGATGAAATTTTAACATTTAATCTTTTGACTCCAAACGACTGTTGGATGTGAATTATGACTTTTTCAACTAAAATAAGTGTGTTTAAAGTCATTTATGTGCCTGAAATTGGTCAAAATTGAAGCTTTTGAGTAAGCAAAACTCTGTAAAAATGGCAATTTTGGTCACTCTGAGGGGTTAAAAAGTGGTTATTCAACATGAGGCACGATCCATTTGACATTTTGAATCATTTTTTGTACAGTCCGAAAAATTCATTTTCTGATGAAAAACGATGACTCCGGACCTGTCGAACGTCCCCAAAATGGTCCATATCGATGAAATTTTAACATTTAATCTTTTGACTCCAAACGACTGTTGGATGTGAATTATGACTTTTTCAACTAAAATAAGTGTGTTTAAAGTCATTCATGCGCCTGAAATAGGTCAAAATTGAAGCTTTTGAGTAAGCAAAACTCTGTAAAAATGGCAATTTTGGTCACTCTGAGGGGTTAAAAAGTTGTTATTCAACATGAGGCATGATCCATTTGACATTTTGAATCATTTTTGGTACAGTCCGAAAAGTTCATTTTCTGATGAAAAACGATGACTCCGGACCTGTCGAACGTCCCCAAAATGGTCCATATCGATGAAATTTTAACATTTAATCTTTTGACTCCAAACGACTGTTGGATGTGAATTATGACTTTTTCAACTAAAATAAGTGTGTTTAAAGTCATTTATGTGCCTGAAATTGGTCAAAATTGAAGCTTTTGAGTAAGCAAAACTCTGTAAAAATGGCAATTTTGGTCACTCTGAGGGGTTAAAAAGTTGTTATTCAACATGAGGCACGATCCATTTGACATTTTGAATCATTTTTGGTACAGTCCGAAAAATTCATTTTCTGATGAAAAACGATGACTCCGGACCTGTCGAACGTCCCCAAAATGGTCCATATCGATGAAATTTTAACATTTAATCTTTTGACTCCAAACGACTGTTGGATGTGAATTATGACTTTTTCAACTAAAATAAGTGTGTTTAAAGTCATTTATGTGCCTGAGATTGGTCAAAATTGAAGCTTTTGAGTAAGCAAAACTCTGTAAAAATGGCAATTTTGGTCACTCTGAGGGGTTAAAAAGTTGTTATTCAACATGAGGCACGATCCATTTGACATTTTGAATCATTTTTGGTATAGTCCGAAAAATTCATTTTCTGATGAAAAACGATGACTCCGGACCTGTCGAACGTCCCCAAAATGTTCCATATCGATGAAATTTTAACATTTAATCTTTTGACTCCAAACGACTGTTGGATGAGAATTATGACTTTTTCAACTAAAATAAGTGTGTTTAAAGTCATTTATGTGCCTGAAATTGGTCAAAATGTAAGCTTTTGAGTAAGCAAAACTCTGTAAAAATGGCAATTTTGGTCACTCTGAGGGGTTAAAAAGTGGTTATTCAACATGAGGCACGATCCATTTGACATTTTGAATAATTTTTGGTACAGTCCGAAAAATTCATTTTCTGATGAAAAACGATGACTCCGGACCTGTCGAACGTCCCCAAAATGGTCCATATCGATGAAATTTTAACATTTAATCTTTTGACTCCAAACGACTGTTGGATGTGAATTATGACTTTTCAACTAAAATAAGTGTGTTTAAAGTCATTTATGTGCCTGAAATTGGTCAAAATTGAAGCTTTTGAGTAAGCAAAACTCTGTAAAAATGGCAATTTTGGTCACTCTGAGGGGTTAAAAAGTGGTTATTCAACATGAGGCACGATCCATTTGACATTTTGAATCATTTTTGGTATAGTCCGAAAAATTCATTTTCTGATGAAAAACGATGACTCCGGACCTGTCGAACGTCCCCAAAATGGTCCATATCGATGAAATTTTAACATTTAATCTTTTGACTCCAAACGACTGTTGGATGTGAATTATGACTTTTTCAACTAAAATAAGTGTGTTTAAAGTCATTTATGTGCCTGAGATTGGTCAAAATTGAAGCTTTTGAGTAAGCAAAACTCTGTAAAAATGGCAATTTTGGTCACTCTGAGGGGTTAAAAAGTTGTTATTCAACATGAGGCATGATCTATTTGACATTTTGAATCATTTTTGGTATAGTCCGAAAAATTCATTTTCTGATGAAAAACGATGACTCCGGACCTGTCGAACGTCCCCAAAATGGTCCATAGCGATGAAATTTTAACATTTAATCTTTTGACTCCAAACGACTGTTGGATGTGAATTATGACTTTTTCAACTAAAATAAGTGTGTTTAAAGTCATTTATGTGCCTGAAATTGGTCAAAATTGAAGCTTTTGAGTAAGCAAAACTCTGTAAAAATGGCAATTTTGGTCACTCTGAGGGGTTAAAAAGTGGTTATTCAACATGAGGCACGATCCATTTGACCTTTTGAATCATTTTTGGTACAGTCCGAAAAATTCATTTTCTGATGAAAAACGATGACTCCGGACCTGTCGAACGTCCCCAAAATGGTCCATATCGATGACATTTTAACATTTAATCTTTTGACTCCAAACGACTGTTGGATGTGAATTATGACTTTTTCAACTAAAATAAGTGTGTTTAAAGTCATTTATGTGCCTGAGATTGGTCAAAATTGAAGCTTTTGAGTAAGCAAAACTCTGTAAAAATGGCAATTTTGGTCACTCTGAGGGGTTAAAAAGTTGTTATTCAACATGAGGCACGATCCATTTGACATTTTGAATCATTTTTGGTATAGTCCGAAAAATTCATTTTCTGATGAAAAACGATGACTCCGGACCTGTCGAACGTCCCCAAAATGTTCCATATCGATGAAATTTTAACATTTAATCTTTTGACTCCAAACGACTGTTGGATGTGAATTATGACTTTTTCAACTAAAATAAGTGTGTTTAAAGTCATTTATGTGCCTGAAATTGGTCAAAATTGAAGCTTTTGAGTAAGCAAAACTCTGTAAAAATGGCAATTTTGGTCACTCTGAGGGGTTAAAAAGTTGTTATTCAACATGAGGCACGATCCATTTGACCTTTTGAATCATTTTTGGTACAGTCCGAAAAATTCATTTTCTGATGAAAAACGATGACTCCGGACCTGTCGAACGTCCCCAAAATGGTCCATATCGATGAAATTTTAACATTTAATCTTTTGACTCCAAACGACTGTTGGATGTGAATTATGATTTTTTCAACTAAAATAAGTGTGTTTAAAGTCATTTATGTGCCTGAAATTGGTCAAAATGTAAGCTTTTGAGTAAGCAAAACTCTGTAAAAATGGCAATTTTGGTCACTCTGAGGGGTTAAAAAGTGGTTATTCAACATGAGGCACGATCCATTTGACATTTTGAATAATTTTTGGTACAGTCCGAAAAATTCATTTTCTGATGAAAAACGATGACTCCGGACCTGTCGAACGTCCCCAAAATGGTCCATAGCGATGAAATTTTAACATTTAATCTTTTGACTCCAAACGACTGTTGGATGTGAATTATGATTTTTTCAACTAAAATAAGTGTGTTTAAAGTCATTTATGTGCCTGAAATTGGTCAAAATTGAAGCTTTTGAGTAAGCAAAACTCTGTAAAAATGGCAATTTTGGTCACTCTGAGGGGTTAAAAAGTGGTTATTCAACATGAGGCACGATCCATTTGACATTTTGAATAATTTTTGGTACAGTCCGAAAAATTCATTTTCTGATGAAAAACGATGACTCCGGACCTGTCGAACGTCCCCAAAATGGTCCATATCGATGAAATTTTAACATTTAATCTTTTGACTCCAAACGACTGTTGGATGTGAATTATGACTTTTTCAACTAAAATAAGTGTGTTTAAAGTCATTCATGCGCCTGAAATAGGTCAAAATTGAAGCTTTTGAGTAAGCAAAACTCTGTAAAAATGGCAATTTTGGTCACTCTGAGGGGTTAAAAAGTTGTTATTCAACATGAGGCATGATCCATTTGACATTTTGAATCATTTTTGGTACAGTCCGAAAAGTTCATTTTCTGATGAAAAACGATGACTCCGGACCTGTCGAACGTCCCCAAAATGGTCCATATCGATGAAATTTTAACATTTAATCTTTTGACTCCAAACGACTGTTGGATGTGAATTATGACTTTTTCAACTAAAATAAGTGTGTTTAAAGTCATTTATGTGCCTGAGATTGGTCAAAATTGAAGCTTTTGAGTAAGCAAAACTCTGTAAAAATGGCAATTTTGGTCACTCTGAGGGGTTAAAAAGTTGTTATTCAACATGAGGCATGATCTATTTGACATTTTGAATCATTTTTGGTATAGTCCGAAAAATTCATTTTCTGATGAAAAACGATGACTCCGGACCTGTCGAACGTCCCCAAAATGGTCCATAGCGATGAAATTTTAACATTTAATCTTTTGACTCCAAACGACTGTTGGATGTGAATTATGACTTTTTCAACTAAAATAAGTGTGTTTAAAGTCATTTATGTGCCTGAAATTGGTCAAAATTGAAGCTTTTGAGTAAGCAAAACTCTGTAAAAATGGCAATTTTGGTCACTCTGAGGGGTTAAAAAGTGGTTATTCAACATGAGGCACGATCCATTTGACCTTTTGAATCATTTTTGGTACAGTCCGAAAAATTCATTTTCTGATGAAAAACGATGACTCCGGACCTGTCGAACGTCCCCAAAATGGTCCATATCGATGACATTTTAACATTTAATCTTTTGACTCCAAACGACTGTTGGATGTGAATTATGACTTTTTCAACTAAAATAAGTGTGTTTAAAGTCATTTATGTGCCTGAGATTGGTCAAAATTGAAGCTTTTGAGTAAGCAAAACTCTGTAAAAATGGCAATTTTGGTCACTCTGAGGGGTTAAAAAGTTGTTATTCAACATGAGGCACGATCCATTTGACATTTTGAATCATTTTTGGTATAGTCCGAAAAATTCATTTTCTGATGAAAAACGATGACTCCGGACCTGTCGAACGTCCCCAAAATGTTCCATATCGATGAAATTTTAACATTTAATCTTTTGACTCCAAACGACTGTTGGATGTGAATTATGACTTTTTCAACTAAAATAAGTGTGTTTAAAGTCATTTATGTGCCTGAAATTGGTCAAAATTGAAGCTTTTGAGTAAGCAAAACTCTGTAAAAATGGCAATTTTGGTCACTCTGAGGGGTTAAAAAGTTGTTATTCAACATGAGGCACGATCCATTTGACCTTTTGAATCATTTTTGGTACAGTCCGAAAAATTCATTTTCTGATGAAAAACGATGACTCCGGACCTGTCGAACGTCCCCAAAATGGTCCATATCGATGAAATTTTAACATTTAATCTTTTGACTCCAAACGACTGTTGGATGTGAATTATGATTTTTTCAAGTAAAATAAGTGTGTTTAAAGTCATTTATGTGCCCGAAATTGGTCAAAATGTAAGCTTTTGAGTAAGCAAAACTCTGTAAAAATGGCAATTTTGGTCACTCTGAGGGGTTAAAAAGTGGTTATTCAACATGAGGCACGATCCATTTGACATTTTGAATAATTTTTGGTACAGTCCGAAAAATTCATTTTCTGATGAAAAACGATGACTCCGGACCTGTCGAACGTCCCCAAAATGGTCCATATCGATGAAATTTTAACATTTAATCTTTTGACTCCAAACGACTGTTGGATGTGAATTATGACTTTTTCAACTAAAATAAGTGTGTTTAAAGTCATTTATGTGCCTGAAATTGGTCAAAATTGAAGCTTTTGAGTAAGCAAAACTCTGTAAAAATGGCAATTTTGGTCACTCTGAGGGGTTAAAAAGTGGTTATTCAACATGAGGCACGATCCATTTGACATTTTGAATCATTTTTGGTATAGTCCGAAAAATTCATTTTCTGATGAAAAACGATGACTCCGGACCTGTCGAACGTCCCCAAAATGGTCCATATCGATGAAATTTTAACATTTAATCTTTTGACTCCAAACGACTGTTGGATGTGAATTATGACTTTTTCAACTAAAATAAGTGTGTTTAAAGTCATTTATGTGCCTGAAATTGGTCAAAATTGAAGCTTTTGAGTAAGCAAAACTCTGTAAAAATGGCAATTTTGGTCACTCTGAGGGGTTAAAAAGTGGTTATTCAACATGAGGCACGATCCATTTGACATTTTGAATCATTTTTTGTACAGTCCAAAAAATTCATTTTCTGATGAAAAACAATGACTCCGGACCTGTCGAACGTCCCCAAAATGGTCCATATCGATGAAATTTTAACATTTAATCTTTTGACTCCAAACGACTGTTGGATGTGAATTATGATTTTTTCAACTAAAATAAGTGTGTTTAAAGTCATTTATGTGCCTGAAATTGGTCAAAATGTAAGCTTTTGAGTAAGCAAAACTCTGTAAAAATGGCAATTTTGGTCACTCTGAGGGGTTAAAAAGTGGTTATTCAACATGAGGCACGATCCATTTGACATTTTGAATAATTTTTGGTACAGTCCGAAAAATTCATTTTCTGATGAAAAACGATGACTCCGGACCTGTCGAACGTCCCCAAAATGGTCCATATCGATGAAATTTTAACATTTAATCTTTTGACTCCAAACGACTGTTGGATGTGAATTATGACTTTTTCAACTAAAATAAGTGTGTTTAAAGTCATTCATGCGCCTGAAATAGGTCAAAATTGAAGCTTTTGAGTAAGCAAAACTCTGTAAAAATGGCAATTTTGGTCACTCTGAGGGGTTAAAAAGTTGTTATTCAACATGAGGCATGATCCATTTGACATTTTGAATCATTTTTGGTACAGTCCGAAAAGTTCATTTTCTGATGAAAAACGATGACTCCGGACCTGTCGAACGTCCCCAAAATGGTCCATATCGATGAAATTTTAACATTTAATCTTTTGACTCCAAACGACTGTTGGATGTGAATTATGACTTTTTCAACTAAAATAAGTGTGTTTAAAGTCATTTATGTGCCTGAGATTGGTCAAAATTGAAGCTTTTGAGTAAGCAAAACTCTGTAAAAATGGCAATTTTGGTCACTCTGAGGGGTTAAAAAGTTGTTATTCAACATGAGGCACGATCTATTTGACATTTTGAATCATTTTTGGTATAGTCCGAAAAATTCATTTTCTGATGAAAAACGATGACTCCGGACCTGTCGAACGTCCCCAAAATGGTCCATAGCGATGAAATTTTAACATTTAATCTTTTGACTCCAAACGACTGTTGGATGTGAATTATGACTTTTTCAACTAAAATAAGTGTGTTTAAAGTCATTTATGTGCCTGAAATTGGTCAAAATTGAAGCTTTTGAGTAAGCAAAACTCTGTAAAAATGGCAATTTTGGTCACTCTGAGGGGTTAAAAAGTGGTTATTCAACATGAGGCACGATCCATTTGACCTTTTGAATCATTTTTGGTACAGTCCGAAAAATTCATTTTCTGATGAAAAACGATGACTCCGGACCTGTCGAACGTCCCCTAAATGGTCCATAGCGATGAAATTTTAACATTTAATCTTTTGACTCCAAACGACTGTTGGATGTGAATTATGATTTTTTCAACTAAAATAAGTGTGTTTAAAGTCATTTATGTGCCTGAAATTGGTCAAAATTGAAGCTTTTGAGTAAGCAAAACTGTAAAAATGGCAATTTTGGTCACTCTGAGGGGTTAAAAAGTGGTTATTCAACATGAGGCACGATCCATTTGACGATTTGAATCATTTTTGGTACAGTCCGAAAAATTAATTTTCTGATGAAAAACGATGACTCCGGACCTGTCGAACGTCCCCAAAATGTTGCATATCGATGAAATTTTAACATTTAATCTTTTGTTTCCAAACGACTGTTGGATGTGAATTATGACTTTTTCAACTAAAATAAGTGTGTTTAAAGTCATTTATGTGCCTGAAATTGGTCAAAATTGAAGCTTTTGAGTAAGCAAAACTCTGTAAAAATGGCAATTTTGGTCACTCTGAGGGGTTAAAAAGTTGTTATTCAACATGAGGCACGATCCATTTGACATTTTGAATCATTTTTGGTACAGTCCGAAAAATTCATTTTCTGATGAAAAACGATGACTCCGGACCTGTCGAACGTCCCCAAAATGGTCCATATCGATGAAATTTTAACATTTAATCTTTTGACTCCAAACGACTGTTGGATGTGAATTATGACTTTTTCAACTAAAATAAGTGTGTTTAAAGTCATTTATGTGCCTGAGATTGGTCAAAATTGAAGCTTTTGAGTAAGCAAAACTCTGTAAAAATGGCAATTTTGGTCACTCTGAGGGGTTAAAAAGTTGTTATTCAACATGAGGCACGATCCATTTGACATTTTGAATCATTTTTGGTATAGTCCGAAAAATTCATTTTCTGATGAAAAACGATGACTCCGGACCTGTCGAACGTCCCCAAAATGTTCCATATCGATGAAATTTTAACATTTAATCTTTTGACTCCAAACGACTGTTGGATGTGAATTATGACTTTTTCAACTAAAATAAGTGTGTTTAAAGTCATTTATGTGCCTGAAATTGGTCAAAATTGAAGCTTTTGAGTAAGCAAAACTCTGTAAAAATGGCAATTTTGGTCACTCTGAGGGGTTAAAAAGTTGTTATTCAACATGAGGCACGATCCATTTGACCTTTTGAATCATTTTTGGTACAGTCCGAAAAATTCATTTTCTGATGAAAAACGATGACTCCGGACCTGTCGAACGTCCCCAAAATGGTCCATATCGATGAAATTTTAACATTTAATCTTTTGACTCCAAACGACTGTTGGATGTGAATTATGATTTTTTCAACTAAAATAAGTGTGTTTAAAGTCATTTATGTGCCTGAAATTGGTCAAAATGTAAGCTTTTGAGTAAGCAAAACTCTGTAAAAATGGCAATTTTGGTCACTCTGAGGGGTTAAAAAGTGGTTATTCAACATGAGGCACGATCCATTTGACATTTTGAATCATTTTTGGTATAGTCCGAAAAATTCATTTTCTGATGAAAAACGATGACTCCGGACCTGTCGAACGTCCCCAAAATGTTCCATAGCGATGAAATTTTAACATTTAATCTTTTGACTCCAAACGACTGTTGGATGTGAAATATGACTTTTTCAACTAAAATAAGTGTGTTTAAAGTCACTTAGGTGCCTGAAATTGGTCAAAATTGAAGCTTTTGAGTAAGCAAAACTCTGTAAAAATGGCAATTTTGGTCACTCTGAGGGGTTAAAAAGTTGTTATTCAACATGAGGCACGATCCATTTGACATTTTGAATCATTTTTGGTATAGTCCGAAAAATTCATTTTCTGATGAAAAACGATGACTCCGGACCTGTCGAACGTCCCCAAAATGGTCCATATCGATGACATTTTAACATTTAATCTTTTGACTCCAAACGACTGTTGGATGTGAATTATGATTTTTTCAACTAAAATAAGTGTGTTTAAAGTCATTTATGTGCCTGAAATTGGTCAAAATGTAAGCTTTTGAGTAAGCAAAACTCTGTAAAAATGGCAATTTTGGTCACTCTGAGGGGTTAAAAAGTGGTTATTCAACATGAGGCACGATCCATTTGACATTTTGAATAATTTTTGGTACAGTCCGAAAAATTCATTTTCTGATGAAAAACGATGACTCCGGACCTGTCGAACGTCCCCAAAATGGTCCATATCGATGAAATTTTAACATTTAATCTTTTGACTCCAAACAACTGTTGGATGTGAATTATGATTTTTTCAACTAAAATAAGTGTGTTTAAAGTCATTTATGTGCCTGAAATTGGTCAAAATGTAAGCTTTTGAGTAAGCAAAACTCTGTAAAAATGGCAATTTTGGTCACTCTGAGGGGTTAAAAAGTGGTTATTCAACATGAGGCACGATCCATTTGACATTTTGAATCATTTTTGGTATAGTCCGAAAAATTCATTTTCTGATGAAAAACGATGACTCCGGACCTGTCGAACGTCCCCAAAATGTTCCATAGCGATGAAATTTTAACATTTAATCTTTTGACTCCAAACGACTGTTGGATGTGAATTATGACTTTTTCAACTAAAATAAGTGTGTTTAAAGTCATTTATGTGCCTGAAATTGGTCAAAATTGAAGCTCTTGAGTAAGCAAAACTCTGTAAAAATGGCAATTTTGGTCACTCTGAGGGGTTAAAAAGTGGTTATTC
Source organism: Lissotriton vulgaris (assembly GCF_964263255.1). Classification (NCBI taxonomy): domain Eukaryota; kingdom Metazoa; phylum Chordata; class Amphibia; order Caudata; family Salamandridae; genus Lissotriton; species Lissotriton vulgaris. The sequence goes on along the minus strand of NW_028247072.1, from coordinate 25,497 downwards.
AACATGAGGCACAATCCATTTGACATTTTGAATCATTTTTGGTACAGTCCGAAAAATTAATTTTCTGATGAAAAACGATGACTCCGGACCTGTCGAACGTCCCCAAAATGTTCCATATCGATGAAATTTTAACATTTAATCTTTTGTTTCCAAACGACTGTTGGATGTGAATTATGACTTTTTCAACTAAAATAAGTGTGTTTAAAGTCATTTATGTGCCTGAAATTGGTCAAAATTGAAGCTTTTGAGTAAGCAAAACGCTGTAAAAATGGCAATTTTGGTCACTCTGAGGGGTTAAAAAGTTGTTATTCAACATGAGGCACGATCCATTTGACCTTTTGAATCATTTTTGGTACAGTCGAAAAATTCATTTTCTGATGAAAAACGATGACTCCGGACCTGTCGAACGTCCCCAAAATGGTCCATATCGATGAAATTTTAACATTTAATCTTTTGACTCTAAACGACTGTTGGATGTGAATTATGATTTTTTCAACTAAAATAAGTGTGTTTAAAGTCATTTATGTGCCTGAAATTGGTCAAAATGTAAGCTTTTGAGTAAGCAAAACTCTGTAAAAATGGCAATTTTGGTCACTCTGAGGGGTTAAAAAGTGGTTATTCAACATGAGGCACGATCCATTTGACATTTTGAATCATTTTTGGTATAGTCCGAAAAATTCATTTTCTGATGAAAAACGATGACTCCGGACCTGTCGAACGTCCCCAAAATGGTCCATAGCGATGAAATTTTAACATTTAATCTTTTGACTCCAAACGACTGTTGGATGTGAATTATGACTTTTTCAACTAAAATAAGTGTGTTTAAAGTCATTTATGTGCCTGAAATTGGTCAAAATTGAAGCTTTTGAGTAAGCAAAACTCTGTAAAAATGGCAATTTTGGTCACTCTGAGGGGTTTAAAAGTTGTTATTCAACATGAGGCACGATCCATTTGACCTTTTGAATCATTTTTGGTACAGTCTGAAAAATTCATTTTCTGATGAAAAACGATGACTCCGGACCTGTCGAACGTCCCCAAAATGGTCCATATCGATGAAATTTTAACATTTAATCTTTTGACTCCAAACGACTGTTGGATGTGAATTATGATTTTTTCAACTAAAATAAGTGTGTTTAAAGTCATTTATGTGCCTGAAATTGGTCAAAATGTAAGCTTTTGAGTAAGCAAAACTCTGTAAAAATGGCAATTTTGGTCACTCTGAGGGGTTAAAAAGTGGTTATTCAACATGAGGCACGATCCATTTGACATTTTGAATAATTTTTGGTACAGTCCGAAAAAATTCATTTTCTGATGAAAAACGATGACTCCGGACCTGTCGAACGTCCCCAAAATGGTCCATATCGATGAAATTTTAACATTTAATCTTTTGACTCCAAACGACTGTTGGATGTGAATAATGACTTTTTCAACTAAAATAAGTGTGTTTAAAGTCATTTATGTGCCTGAAATTGGTCAAAATTGAAGCTTTTGAGTAAGCAAAACTCTGTAAAAATGGCAATTTTGGTCACTCTGAGGGGTTAAAAAGTGGTTATTCAACATGAGGCACGATCCATTTGACATTTTGAATCATTTTTGGTATAGTCCGAAAAATTCATTTTCTGATGAAAAACGATGACTCCGGACCTGTCGAACGTCCCCAAAATGGTCCATATCGATGAAATTTTAACATTTAATCTTTTGACTCCAAACGACTGTTGGATGTGAATTATGACTTTTTCAACTAAAATAAGTGTGTTTAAAGTCATTTATGTGCCTGAAATTGGTCAAAATTGAAGCTTTTGAGTAAGCAAAACTCTGTAAAAATGGCAATTTTGGTCACTCTGAGGGGTTAAAAAGTGGTTATTCAACATGAGGCACGATCCATTTGACATTTTGAATCATTTTTTGTACAGTCCAAAAAATTCATTTTCTGATGAAAAACGATGACTCCGGACCTGTCGAACGTCCCCAAAATGGTCCATATCGATGAAATTTTAACATTTAATCTTTTGACTCCAAACGACTGTTGGATGTGAATTATGATTTTTTCAACTAAAATAAGTGTGTTTAAAGTCATTTATGTGCCTGAAATTGGTCAAAATGTAAGCTTTTGAGTAAGCAAAACTCTGTAAAAATGGCAATTTTGGTCACTCTGAGGGGTTAAAAAGTGGTTATTCAACATGAGGCACGATCCATTTGACATTTTGAATAATTTTTGGTACAGTCCGAAAAATTCATTTTCTGATGAAAAACGATGACTCCGGACCTGTCGAACGTCCCCAAAATGGTCCATAGCGATGAAATTTTAACATTTAATCTTTTGACTCCAAACGACTGTTGGATGTGAATTATGATTTTTTCAACTAAAATAAGTGTGTTTAAAGTCATTTATGTGCCTGAAATTGGTCAAAATTGAAGCTTTTGAGTAAGCAAAACTCTGTAAAAAGGGCAATTTTGGTCACTCTGAGGGGTTAAAAAGTGGTTATTCAAAATGAGGCACAATCCATTTGACATTTTGAATCATTTTTGGTACAGTCCGAAAAATTAATTTTCTGATGAAAAACAATGACTCCGGACCTGTCGAACGTCCCCAAAATGTTCCATATCGATGAAATTTTAACATTTAATCTTTTGACTCCAAACGACTGTTGGATGTGAATTATGATTTTTTCAACTAAAATAAGTGTGTTTAAAGTCATTTATGTGCCTGAAATTGGTCAAAATGTAAGCTTTTGAGTAAGCAAAACTCTGTAAAAATGGCAATTTTGGTCACTCTGAGGGGTTAAAAAGTGGTTATTCAACATGAGGCACGATCCATTTGACATTTTGAATAATTTTTGGTACAGTCCGAAAAATTCATTTTCTGATGAAAAACGATGACTCCGGACCTGTCGAACGTCCCCAAAATGGTCCATATCGATGAAATTTTAACATTTAATCTTTTGACTCCAAACGACTGTTGGATGTGAATTATGACTTTTTCAACTAAAATAAGTGTGTTTAAAGTCATTCATGCGCCTGAAATAGGTCAAAATTGAAGCTTTTGAGTAAGCAAAACTCTGTAAAAATGGCAATTTTGGTCACTCTGAGGGGTTAAAAAGTTGTTATTCAACATGAGGCACGATCCATTTGACATTTTGAATCATTTTTGGTACAGTCCGAAAAATTCATTTTCTGATGAAAAACGATGACTCCGGACCTGTCGAACGTCCCCAAAATGGTCCATATCGATGAAATTTTAACATTTAATCTTTTGACTCCAAACGACTGTTGGATGTGAATTATGACTTTTTCAACTAAAATAAGTCTGTTTAAAATCATTTATGTGCCTGAGATTGGTCAAAATTGAAGCTTTTGAGTAAGCAAAACTCTGTAAAAATGGCAATTTTGGTCACTCTGAGGGGTTAAAAAGTTGTTATTCAACATGAGGCACGATCTATTTGACATTTTGAATCATTTTTGGTATAGTCCGAAAAATTCATTTTCTGATGAAAAACGATGACTCCGGACCTGTCGAACGTCCCCAAAATGGTCCATAGCGATGAAATTTTAACATTTAATCTTTTGACTCCAAACGACTGTTGGATGTGAATTATGACTTTTTCAACTAAAATAAGTGTGTTTAAAGTCATTTATGTGCCTGAAATTGGTCAAAATTGAAGCTTTTGAGTAAGCAAAACTCTGTAAAAATGGCAATTTTGGTCACTCTGAGGGGTTAAAAAGTGGTTATTCAACATGAGGCACGATCCATTTGACATTTTGAATCATTTTTGGTACAGTCCGAAAAATTCATTTTCTGATGAAAAACGATGACTCCGGACCTGTCGAACGTCCCCAAAATGGTACATATCGATGAAATTTTAACATTTAATCTTTTGACTCCAAACGACTGTTGGATGTGAATTATGACTTTTTCAACTAAAATAAGTGTGTTTAAAGTCATTTATGTGCCTGAAATTGGTCAAAATTGAAGCTTTTGAGTAAGCAAAACTCTGTAAAAATGGCAATTTTGGTCACTCTGAGGGGTTAAAAAGTTGTTATCCAACATGAGGCACGATCCATTTGACATTTTGAATCATTTTTGGTAGAGTCCGAAAAATTCATTTTCTGATGAAAAACGATGACTCCGGACCTGTCGAACGTCCCCAAATTGGTCCATATCGATGAAATTTTAACATTTAATCTTTTGACTCCAAACGACTGTTGGATGTGAATTAGGACTTTTTCAACTAAAATAAGTGTGTTTAAAGTCATTTATGTGCCTGAAATTGGTCAAAATTGAAGCTTTTGAGTAAGCAAAACTCTGTAAAAATTGCAATTTTGATCACTCTAAGGGGTTAAAAAGTTGTTATTCAACATGAGGCACGATCCATTTGACATTTTGAATCATTTTTGGTATAGTCCGAAAAATTCATTTTCTGATGAAAAACGATGACTCCGGACCTGTCGAACGTCCCCAAAATGTTCCATATCGATGAAATTTTAACATTTAATCTTTTGACTCCAAACGACTGTTGGATGTGAATTATGACTTTTTCAACTAAAATAAGTGTGTTTAAAGTCATTTATGTGCCTGAAATTGGTCAAAATTGAAGCTTTTGAGTAAGCAAAACTCTGTAAAAATGGCAATTTTGGTCACTCTGAGGGGTTAAAAAGTTGTTATTCAACATGAGGCACGATCCATTTGACATTTTGAATCATTTTTGGTACAGTCCGAAAAATTCATTTTCTGATGAAAAACGATGACTCCGGACCTGTCGAACGTCCCCAAAATGGTCCATATCGATGAAATTTTAACATTTAATCTTTTGACTCCAAACGACTGTTGGATGTGAATTATGACTTTTTCAACTAAAATAAGTGTGTTTAAAGTCATTTATGTGCCTGAAATTGGTCAAAATTGAAGCTTTTGAGTAAGCAAAACTCTGTAAAAATGGCAATTTTGGTCACTCTAAGGGGTTAAAAAGTTGTTATTCAACATGAGGCACGATCCATTTGACATTTTGAATCATTTTTGGTATAGTCCGAAAAATTCATTTTCTGATGAAAAACGATGACTCCGGACCTGTCGAACGTCCCCAAAATGTTCCATATCGATGAAATTTTAACATTTAATCTTTTGACTACAAACGACTGTTGGATGTGAATTATGACTTTTTCAACTAAAATAAGTGTGTTTAAAGTCATTTATGTGCCTGAAATTGGTCAAAATTGAAGCTTTTGAGTAAGCAAAACTCTGTAAAAATGGCAATTTTGGTGACTCTGAGGGGTTAAAAAGTTGTTATTCAACATGAGGCACGATCCATTTGACATTTTGAATCATTTTTGGTACAGTCCGAAAAATTCATTTTCTGATGAAAAACGATGACTCCGGACCTGTCGAACGTCCCCAAAATGGTCCATATCGATGAAATTTTAACATTTAATCTTTTGACTCCAAACGACTGTTGGATGTGAATTATGACTTTTTCAACTAAAATAAGTGTGTTTAAAGTCATTTATGTGCCTGAAATTGGTCAAAATTAAAGCTTTTGAGTAAGCAAAACTCTGTAAAAATGGCAATTTTGGTCACTCTGAGGGGTTAAAAAGTTGTTATTCAACATGAGGCACGATCCATTTGACATTTTGAATCATTTTTGGTACAGTCCGAAAAATTCATTTTCTGATGAAAAACGATGACTCCGGACCTGTCGAACGTCCCCAAAATGGTCCATATCGATGAAATTTTAACATTTAATCTTTTGACTCCAAACGACTGTTGGATGTGAATTATGACTTTTTCAACTAAAATAAGTGTGTTTAAAGTCATTTATGTGCCTGAAATTGGTCAAAATTGAAGCTTTTGAGTAAGCAAAACTCTGTAAAAATGGCAATTTTGGTCACTCTAAGGGGTTAAAAAGTTGTTATTCAACATGAGGCACGATCCATTTGACATTTTGAATCATTTTTGGTATAGTCCGAAAAATTCATTTTCTGATGAAAAACGATGACTCCGGACCTGTCGAACGTCCCCAAAATGTTCCATAGCGATGAAATTTTAACATTTAATCTTTTGACTCCAAACGACTGTTGGATGTGAATTATGACTTTTTCAACTAAAATAAGTGTGTTTAAAGTCATTTATGTGCCTGAAATTGGTCAAAATTGAAGCTTTTGAGTAAGCAAAACTCTGTAAAAATGGCAATTTTGGTCACTCTGAGGGGTTAAAAAGTTGTTATTCAACATGAGGCACGATCCATTTGACATTTTGAATCATTTTTAGTATAGTCCGAAAAATTTATTTTCTGATGAAAAACGATGACTCCGGACCTGTCGAACGTCCCCAAAATGGTCCATAGCGATGAAATTTTAACATTTAATCTTTTGACTCCAAACGACTGTTGGATGTGAATTATGACTTTTTCAACTAAAATAAGTGTGTTTAAAGTCATTTATGTGCCTGAAATTGGTCAAAATTGAAGCTTTTGAGTAAGCAAAACTCTGTAAAAATGGCAATTTTGGTCACTCTGAGGGGTTAAAAAGTCGTATTCAACATGAGGCACAATCCATTTGACATTTTGAATCATTTTTGGTACAGTCCGAAAAAATAATTTTCTGATGAAAAACGATGACTCCGGACCTGTCGAACGTCCCCAAAATGTTCCATATCGATGAAATTTTAACATTTAATCTTTTGACTACAAACGACTGTTGGATGTGAATTATGACTTTTTCAACTAAAATAAGTGTGTTTAAAGTCATTTATGTGCCTGAAATTGGTCAAAATTGAAGATTTTGAGTAAGCAAAACTCTGTAAAAATGGCAATTTTGGTCACTCTGAGGGGTTAAAAAGTGGTTATTCAACATGAGGCACGATCCATTTGACCTTTTGAATCATTTTTGGTACAGTCCGAAAAATTCATTTTCTGATGAAAAACGATGACTCCGGACCTGTCGAACGTCCCCAAAATGGTCCATAGCGATGAAATTTTAACATTTAATCTTTTGACTCCAAACGACTGTTGGATGTGAATTATGATTTTTTCAACTAAAATAAGTGTGTTTAAAGTCATTTATGTGCCTGAAATTGGTCAAAATTGAAGCTTTTGAGTAAGCAAAACTCTGTAAAAAGGGCAATTTTGGTCACTCTGAGGGGTTAAAAAGTGGTTATTCAACATGAGGCACAATCCATTTGACATTTTGAATCATTTTTGGTACAGTCCGAAAAATTAATTTTCTGATGAAAAACAATGACTCCGGACCTGTCGAACGTCCCCAAAATGTTCCATATCGATGAAATTTTAACATTTAATCTTTTGTTTCCAAACGACTGTTGGATGTGAATTATGACTTTTTCAACTAAAATAAGTGTGTTTAAAGTCATTTATGTGCCTGAAATTGGTCAAAATTGAAGCTTTTGAGTAAGCAAAACTCTGTAAAAATGGCAATTTTGGTCACTCTGAGGGGTTAAAAAGTGGTTATTCAACATGAGGCACGATCCATTTGACCTTTTGAATCATTTTTGGTACAGTCCGAAAAATTCATTTTCTGATGAAAAACGATGACTCCGGACCTGTCGAACGTCCCCAAAATGGTCCATAGCGATGAAATTTTAACATTTAATCTTTTGACTCCAAACGACTGTTGGATGTGAATTATGATTTTTTCAACTAAAATAAGTGTGTTTAAAGTCATTTATGTGCCTGAAATTGGTCAAAATTGAAGCTTTTGAGTAAGCAAAACTCTGTAAAAAGGGCAATTTTGGTCACTCTGAGGGGTTAAAAAGTGGTTATTCAACATGAGGCACAATCCATTTGACATTTTGAATCATTTTTGGTACAGTCCGAAAAATTAATTTTCTGATGAAAAACAATGACTCCGGACCTGTCGAACGTCCCCAAAATGTTCCATATCGATGAAATTTTAACATTTAATCTTTTGTTTCCAAACGACTGTTGGATGTGAATTATGACTTTTTCAACTAAAATAAGTGTGTTTAAAGTCATTTATGTGCCTGAAATTGGTCAAAATTGAAGCTTTTTTGAGTAAGCAAAACTCTGTAAAAAGGGCAATTTTGGTCACTCTGAGGGGTTAAAAAGTTGTTATTCAACATGATGCACGACCCATTTGACATTTTGAATCATTTTTAGTACAGTCCGAAAAATTCATTTTCTGATGAAAAACGATGACTCCGGACCTGTCGAACGTCCCCAAAATGGTCCATATCGATGAAATTTTAACATTTAATCTTTTGACTCCAAACGACTGTTGGATGTGAATTATGATTTTTACAACTAAAATAAGTGTGTTTAAAGTCATTTATGTGCCTGAAATTGGTCAAAATGTAAGCTTTTGAGTAAGCAAAACTCTGTAAAAATGGCAATTTTGGTCACTCTGAGGGGTTAAAAAGTGGTTATTCAACATGAGGCACGATCCATTTGACATTTTGAATAATTTTTGGTACAGTCCAAAAAATTCATTTTCGAGGACCTGTCGAACGTCCCCAAAATGGTCCATATCGATTAAATTTTAACATTTAATCTTTTGACTCCAAACGACTGTTGGATGTGAATTATGACTTTTTCAACTAAAATAAGTGTGTTTAAAGTCATTTATGTGCCTGAAATTGGTCAAAATTGAAGATTTTGAGTAAGCAAAACTCTGTAAAAATGGCAATTTTGGTCAATCTGAGGGGTTAAAAAGTTGTTATTCAACATGAGGCACGATCCATTTGACATTTTGAATCATTTTTGGTATAGTCCGAAAAATTCATTTTCTGATGAAAAACGATGACTCCGGACCTGTCGAACGTCCCCAAAATGGTCCATAGCGATGAAATTTTAACATTTAATCTTTTGACTCCAAACAACTGTTGGATGTGAATTATGACTTTTTCAACTAAAATAAGTGTGTTTAAAGTCATTTATGTGCCTGAAATTGGTCAAAATTGAAGCTTTTGAGTAAGCAAAACTCTGTAAAAATGGCAATTTTGGTCACTCTGAGGGGTTAAAAAGTGGTTATTCAACATGAGGCACGATCCATTTGACCTTTTGAATCATTTTTGGTACAGTCCGAAAAATTCATTTTCTGATGAAAAACGATGACTCCGGACCTGTCGAACGTCCCCAAAATGGTCCATAGCGATGAAATTTTAACATTTAATCTTTTGACTCCAAACGACTGTTGGATGTGAATTATGATTTTTTCAACTAAAATAAGTGTGTTTAAAGTCATTTATGTGCCTGAAATTGGTCAAAATTGAAGCTTTTGAGTAAGCAAAACTCTGTAAAAAGGGCAATTTTGGTCACTCTGAGGGGTTAAAAAGTGGTTATTCAACATGAGGCACAATCCATTTGACATTTTGAATCATTTTTGGTACAGTCCGAAAAATTAATTTTCTGATGAAAAACAATGACTCCGGACCTGTCGAACGTCCCCAAAATGTTCCATATCGATGAAATTTTAACATTTAATCTTTTGTTTCCAAACGACTGTTGGATGTGAATTATGACTTTTTCAACTAAAATAAGTGTGTTTAAAGTCATTTATGTGCCTGAAATTGGTCAAAATTGAAGCTTTTGTGTAAGCAAAACTCTGTAAAAATGGCAATTTTGGTCACTCTGAGGGGTTAAAAAGTTGTTATTCAACATGATGCACGACCCATTTGACATTTTGAATCATTTTTGGTACAGTCCGAAAAATTCATTTTCTGATGAAAAACGATGACTCCGGACCTGTCGAACGTCCCCAAAATGGTCCATATCGATGAAATTTTAACATTTAATCTTTTGACTCCAAACGACTGTTGGATGTGAATTATGACTTTTTCAACTAAAATAAGTGTGTTTAAAGTCATTTATGTGCCTGAGATTGGTCAAAATTGAAGCTTTTGAGTAAGCAAAACTCTGTAAAAATGGCAATTTTGGTCACTCTGAGGGGTTAAAAAGTTGTTATTCAACATGAGGCACGATCCATTTGACCTTTTGAATCATTTTTGGTACAGTCCGAAAAATTCATTTTCTGATGAAAAACGATGACTCCGGACCTGTCGAACGTCCCCAAAATGGTCCATATCGATGAAATTTTAACATTTAATCTTTTGACTCCAAACGACTGTTGGATGTGAATTATGATTTTTACAACTAAAATAAGTGTGTTTAAAGTCATTTATGTGCCTGAAATTGGTCAAAATGTAAGCTTTTGAGTAAGCAAAACTCTGTAAAAATGGCAATTTTGGTCACTCTGAGGGGTTAAAAAGTGGTTATTCAACATGAGGCACGATCCATTTGACATTTTGAATCATGTTTGGTACAGTCCGAAAAATTCATTTTCTGATGAAAAAACGATGACTCCGGACCTGTCGAACGTCCCCAAATTGGTCCATATCGATGAAATTTTAACATTTAATCTTTTGACTCCAAACGACTGTTGGATGTGAATTATGACTTTTTCAACTAAAATAAGTGTGTTTAAAGTCATTTATGTGCCTGAAATTGGTCGAAATTGAAGCTTTTGAGTAAGCAAAACTCTGTAAAAATGGCAATTTTGGTCACTCTAAGGGGTTAAAAAGTTGTTATTCAACATGAGGCACGATCCATTTGACATTTTGAATCATTTTTGGTATAGTCCGAAAAATTCATTTTCTGATGAAAAACGATGACTCCGGACCTGTCGAACGTCCCCAAAATGTTCCATATCGATGAAATTTTAACATTTAATCTTTTGACTCCAAACGACTGTTGGATGTGAATTATGACTTTTTCAACTAAAATAAGTGTGTTTAAAGTCATTTATGTGCCTGAAATTGGTCAAAATTGAAGCTTTTGAGTAAGCAAAACTCTGTAAAAATGGCAATTTTGGTCACTCTGAGGGGTTAAAAAGTTGTTATTCAACATGAGGCACGATCCATTTGACATTTTGAATCATTTTTGGTACAGTCCGAAAAATTCATTTTCTGATGAAAAACGATGACTCCGGACCTGTCGAACGTCCCCAAAATGGTCCATATCGATGAAATTTTAACATTTAATCTTTTGACTCCAAACGACTGTTGGATGTGAATTATGACTTTTTCAACTAAAATAAGTGTGTTTAAAGTCATTTATGTGCCTGAAATTGGTCAAAATTGAAGCTTTTGAGTAAGCAAAACTCTGTAAAAATGGCAATTTTGGTCACTCTGAGGGGTTAAAAAGTTGTTATCCAACATGAGGCACGATCCATTTGACATTTTGAATCATTTTTGGTACAGTCCGAAAAATTCATTTTCTGATGAAAAACGATGACTCCGGACCTGTTGAACGTCCCCAAATTGGTCCATATCGATGAAATTTTAACATTTAATCTTTTGACTCCAAACGACTGTTGGATGTGAATTATGACTTTTTCAACTAAAATAAGTGTGTTTAAAGTCATTTATGTGCCTGAAATTGGTCAAAATTGAAGCTTTTGAGTAAGCAAAACTCTGTAAAAATGGCAATTTTGGTCACTCTGAGGGGTTAAAAAGTTGTTATCCAACATGAGGCACGATCCATTTGACATTTTGAATCATTTTTGGTATAGTCCGAAAAATTCATTTTCTGATGAAAAACGATGACTCCGGACCTGTCGAACGTCCCCAAAATGTTCCATATCGATGAAATTTTAACATTTAATCTTTTGACTCCAAACGACTGTTGGATGTGAATTATGACTTTTTCAACTAAAATAAGTGTGTTTAAAGTCATTTATGTGCCTGAAATTGGTCAAAATGTAAGCTTTTGAGTAAGCAAAACTCTGTAAAAATGGCAATTTTGGTCACTCTGAGGGGTTAAAAAGTGGTTATTCAACATGAGGCACGATCCATTTGACATTTTGAATAATTTTTGGTACAGTCCGAAAAATTCATTTTCTGATGAACAACGATGACTCCGGACCTGTCGAACGTCCCCAAAATGGTCCATATCGATGAAATTTTAACATTTAATCTTTTGACTCCAAACGACTGTTGGATGTGAATTATGACTTTTTCAACTAAAATAAGTGTGTTTAAAGTCATTTATGTGCCTGAAATTGGTCAAAATTGAAGCTTTTGAGTAAGCAAAACTCTGTAAAAATGGCAATTTTGGTCACTCTGAGGGGTTAAAAAGTTGTTATTCAACATGAGGCACGATCCATTTGACATTTTTAATCATTTTTGGTACAGTCCGAAAAATTCATTTTCTGATGAAAAACGATGACTCCGGACCTGTCGAACGTCCCCAAAATGGTCCATATCGATGAAATTTTAACATTTAATCTTTTGACTCCAAACGACTGTTGGATGTGAATTATGACTTTTTCAACTAAAATAAGTGTGTTTAAAGTCATTTATGTGCCTGAAATTGGTCAAAATTGAAGCTTTTGAGTAAGCAAAACTCTGTAAAAATGGCAATTTTGGTCACTCTGAGGGGTTAAAAAGTTGTTATTCAACATGAGGCACAATCCATTTGACATTTTGAATCATTTTTGGTATAGTCCGAAAAATTAATTTTCTGATGAAAAACGATGACTCCGGACCTGTCGAACGTCCCCAAAATGTTCCATATCGATGAAATTTTAACATTTAATCTTTTGACTCCAAACGACTGTTGGATGTGAATTATGACTTTTTCAACTAAAATAAGTGTGTTTAAAGTCATTTATGTGCCTGAAATTGGTCAAAATTGAAGCTTTTGAGTAAGCAAAACTCTGTAAAAATGGCAATTTTGGTCACTCTGAGGGGTTAAAAAGTTGTTATTCAACATGAGGCACGATCCATTTGACATTTTGAATCATTTTTGGTACAGTCCGAAAAGTTCATTTTCTGATGAAAAACGATGACTCCGGACCTGTCGAACGTCCCCAAAATGTTCCATATCGATGAAATTTTAACATTTAATCTTTTGACTCCAAACGACTGTTGGATGTGAATTATGACTTTTTCAACTAAAATAAGTGTGTTTAAAGTCATTTATGTGCCTGAAATTGGTCAAAATTGAAGCTTTTGAGTAAGCAAAACTCTGTAAAAATGGCAATTTTGGTCACTCTGAGGGGTTAAAAAGTTGTTATCCAACATGAGGCACGATCCATTTGACATTTTGAATCATTTTTGGTACAGTCCGAAAAATTCATTTTCTGATGAAAAACGATGACTCCGGACCTGTCGAACGTCCCCAAATTGGTCCATATCGATGAAATTTTAACATTTAATCTTTTGACTCCAAACGACTGTTGGATGTGAATTATGACTTTTTCAACTAAAATAAGTGTGTTTAAAGTCATTTATGTGCCTGAAATTGGTCAAAATTGAAGCTTTTGAGTAAGCAAAACTCTGTAAAAATGGCAATTTTGGTCACTCTAAGGGGTTAAAAAGTTGTTATTCAACATGAGGCACGATCCATTTGACATTTTGAATCATTTTTGGTATAGTCCGAAAAATTCATTTTCTGATGAAAAACGATGACTCCGGACCTGTCGAACGTCCCCAAAATGTTCCATATCGATGAAATTTTAACATTTAATCTTTTGACTCCAAACGACTGTTGGATGTGAATTATGACTTTTTCAACTAAAATAAGTGTGTTTAAAGTCATTTATGTGCCTGAAATTGGTCAAAATTGAAGCTTTTGAGTAAGCAAAACTCTGTAAAAATGGCAATTTTGGTCACTCTGAGGGGTTAAAAAGTTGTTATTCAACATGAGGCACGATCCATTTGACATTTTGAATCATTTTTGGTACAGTCCGAAAAATTCATTTTCTGATGAAAAACGATGACTCCGGACCTGTTGAACGTCCCCAAAATGGTCCATATCGATGACATTTTAACATTTAATCTTTTGACTCCAAACGACTGTTGGATGTGAATTATGACTTTTTCAACTAAAATAAGTGTGTTTAAAGTCATTTATGTGCCTGAAATTGGTCAAAATTGAAGCTTTTGAGTAAGCAAAACTCTGTAAAAATGGCAATTTTGGTCACTCTGAGGGGTTAAAAAGTTGTAATTCAACATGAGGCACGATCCATTTGACATTTTGAATCATTTTTGGTATAGTCCGAAAAATTTATTTTCTGATGAAAAACGATGACTCCGGACCTGTCGAACGTCCCCAAAATGGTCCATAGCGATGAAATTTTAACATTTAATCTTTTGACTCCAAACGACTGTTGGATGTGAATTATGACTTTTTCAACTAAAATAAGTGTGTTTAAAGTCATTTATGTGCCTGAAATTGGCCAAAATTGAAGCTTTTGAGTAAGCAAAACTCTGTAAAAATGGCAATTTTGGTCACTCTGAGGGGTTAAAAAGTGGTTATTCAACATGAGGCACGATCCATTTGACATTTTGAATAATTTTTGGTACAGTCCAAAAAATTCATTTTCGAGGACCTGTCGAACGTCCCCAAAATGGTCCATATCGATTAAATTTTAACATTTAATCTTTTGACTCCAAACGACTGTTGGATGTGAATTATGACTTTTTCAACTAAAATAAGTGTCTTTAAAGTCATTTATGTGCCTGAAATTGGTCAAAATTGAAGCTTTTGAGTAAGCAAAACTCTGTAAAAATGGCAATTTTGGTCACTCTGAGGGGTTAAAAAGTTGTTATTCAACATGAGGCACAATCCATTTGACATTTTGAATCATTTTTGGTATAGTCCGAAAAATTAATTTTCTGATGAAAAACGATGACTCCGGACCTGTCGAACGTCCCCAAAATGGTCCATATCGATGAAATTTTAACATTTAATCTTTTGACTCCAAACGACTGTTGGATGTGAATTATGACTTTTTCAACTAAAATAAGTGTCTTTAAAGTCATTTATGTGCCTGAAATTGGTCAAAATTGAAGCTTTTGAGTAAGCAAAACTCTGTAAAAATGGCAATTTTGGTCACTCTGAGGGGTTAAAAAGTTGTTATTCAACATGAGGCACAATCCATTTGACATTTTGAATCATTTTTGGTATAGTCCGAAAAATTAATTTTCTGATGAAAAACGATGACTCCGGACCTGTCGAACGTCCCCAAAATGTTCCATATCGATGAAATTTTAACATTTAATCTTTTGTTTCCAAACGACTGTTGGATGTGAATTATGACTTTTTCAACTAAAATAAGTGTGTTTAAAGTCATTTATGTGCCTGAAATTGGTCAAAATTGAAGCTTTTGAGTAAGCAAAACTCTGTAAAAATGGCAATTTTGGTCACTCTGAGGGGTTAAAAAGTTGTTATCCAACATGAGGCACGATCCATTTGACATTTTGAATCATTTTTGGTACAGTCCGAAAAATTCATTTTCTGATGAAAAAACGATGACTCCGGACCTGTCGAACGTCCCCAAATTGGTCCATATCGATGAAATTTTAACATTTAATCTTTTGACTCCAAACGACTGTTGGATGTGAATTATGACTTTTTCAACTAAAATAAGTGTGTTTAAAGTCATTTATGTGCCTGAAATTGGTCGAAATTGAAGCTTTTGAGTAAGCAAAACTCTGTAAAAATGGCAATTTTGGTCACTCTAAGGGGTTAAAAAGTTGTTATTCAACATGAGGCACGATCCATTTGACATTTTGAATCATTTTTGGTATAGTCCGAAAAATTCATTTTCTGATGAAAAACGATGACTCCGGCCCTGTCGAACGTCCCCAAAATGTTCCATATCGATGAAATTTTAACATTTAATCTTTTGACTCCAAACGACTGTTGGATGTGAATTATGACTTTTTCAACTAAAATAAGTGTGTTTAAAGTCATTTATGTGCCTGAAATTGGTCAAAATTGAAGCTTTTGAGTAAGCAAAACTCTGTAAAAATGGCAATTTTGGTCACTCTGAGGGGTTAAAAAGTTGTTATTCAACATGAGGCACGATCCATTTGACATTTTGAATCATTTTTGGTACAGTCCGAAAAATTCATTTTCTGATGAAAAACGATGACTCCGGACCTGTCGAACGTCCCCAAAATGGTCCATATCGATGAAATTTTAACATTTAATCTTTTGACTCCAAACGACTGTTGGATGTGAATTATGACTTTTTCAACTAAAATAAGTGTGTTTAAAGTCATTTATGTGCCTGAAATTGGTCAAAATTGAAGCTTTTGAGTAAGCAAAACTCTGTAAAAATGGCAATTTTGGTCACTCTGAGGGGTTAAAAAGTTGTTATCCAACATGAGGCACGATCCATTTGACATTTTGAATCATTTTTGGTACAGTCCGAAAAATTCATTTTCTGATGAAAAACGATGACTCCGGACCTGTCGAACGTCCCCAAATTGGTCCATATCGATGAAATTTTAACATTTAATCTTTTGACTCCAAACGACTGTTGGATGTGAATTATGACTTTTTCAACTAAAATAAGTGTGTTTAAAGTCATTTATGTGCCTGAAATTGGTCAAAATTGAAGCTTTTGAGTAAGCAAAACTCTGTAAAAATGGCAATTTTGGTCACTCTAAGGGGTTAAAAAGTTGTTATTCAACATGAGGCACGATCCATTTGACATTTTGAATCATTTTTGGTATAGTCCGAAAAATTCATTTTCTGATGAAAAACGATGACTCCGGACCTGTCGAACGTCCCCAAAATGTTCCATATCGATGAAATTTTAACATTTAATCTTTTGACTCCAAACGATTGTTGGATGTGAATTATGACTTTTTCAACTAAAATAAGTGTGTTTAAAGTCATTTATGTGCCTGAGATTGGTCAAAATTGAAGCTTTTGAGTAAGCAAAACTCTGTAAAAATGGCAATTTTGGTCACTCTGAGGGGTTAAAAAGTTGTTATTCAACATGAGGCACGATCCATTTGACCTTTTGAATCATTTTTGGTACAGTCCGAAAAATTCATTTTCTGATGAAAAACGATGACTCCGGACCTGTCGAACGTCCCCAAAATGGTCCATATCGATGAAATTCTAACATTTAATCTTTTGACTCCAAACGACTGTTGGATGTGAATTATGACTTTTTCAACTAAAATAAGTGTGTTTAAAGTCATTTATGTGCCTGAAATTGGTCAAAATTGAAGCTTTTGAGTAAGCAAAACTCTGTAAAAATGGCAATTTTGGTCACTCTGAGGGGTTAAAAAGTTGTTATTCAACATGAGGCACGATCCATTTGACATTTTTAATCATTTTTGGTACAGTCCGAAAAATTCATTTTCTGATGAAAAACGATGACTCCGGACCTGTCGAACGTCCCCAAAATGGTCCATATCGATGAAATTTTAACATTTATTCTTTTGACTCCAAACGACTGTTGGATGTGAATTATGACTTTTTCAACTAAAATAAGTGTGTTTAAAGTCATTTATGTGCCTGAAATTGGTCAAAATTGAAGCTTTTGAGTAAGCAAAACTCTGTAAAAATGGCAATTTTGGTCACTCTGAGGGGTTAAAAAGTTGTTATTCAACATGAGGCACAATCCATTTGACATTTTGAATCATTTTTGGTATAGTCCGAAAAATTAATTTTCTGATGAAAAACGATGACTCCGGACCTGTCGAACGTCCCCAAAATGTTCCATATCGATGAAATTTTAACATTTAATCTTTTGACTCCAAACGACTGTTGGATGTGAATTATGACTTTTTCAACTAAAATAAGTGTGTTTAAAGTCATTTATGTGCCTGAAATTGGTCAAAATTGAAGCTTTTGAGTAAGCAAAACTCTGTAAAAATGGCAATTTTGGTCACTCTGAGGGGTTAAAAAGTTGTTATTCAACATGAGGCACGATCCATTTGACATTTTGAATCATTTTTGGTACAGTCCGAAAAATTCATTTTCTGATGAAAAACGATGACTCCGGACCTGTCGAACGTCCCCAAAATGTTCCATATCGATGAAATTTTAACATTTAATCTTTTGACTCCAAACGACTGTTGGATGTGAATTATGACTTTTTCAACTAAAATAAGTGTGTTTAAAGTCATTTATGTGCCTGAAATTGGTCAAAATTGAAGCTTTTGAGTAAGCAAAACTCTGTAAAAATGGCAATTTTGGTCACTCTGAGGGGTTATAAAGTTGTTATCCAACATGAGGCACGATCCATTTGACATTTTGAATCATTTTTGGTACAGTCCGAAAAATTCATTTTCTGATGAAAAACGATGACTCCGGACCTGTCGAACGTCCCCAAATTGGTCCATATCGATGAAATTTTAACATTTAATCTTTTGACTCCAAACGACTGTTGGATGTGAATTATGACTTTTTCAACTAAAATAAGTGTGTTTAAAGTCATTTATGTGCCTGAAATTGGTCAAAATTGAAGCTTTTGAGTAAGCAAAACTCTGTAAAAATGGCAATTTTGGTCACTCTGAGGGGTTAAAAAGTTGTTATTCAACATGAGGCACGATCCATTTGACATTTTGAATCATTTTTGGTATAGTCCGAAAAATTTATTTTCTGATGAAAAACGATGACTCCGGACCTGTCGAACGTCCCCAAAATGGTCCATAGCGATGAAATTTTAACATTTAATCTTTTGACTCCAAACGACTGTTGGATGTGAATTATGACTTTTTCAACTAAAATAAGTGTGTTTAAAGTCATTTATGTGCCTGAAAATGGTCAAAATTGAAGCTTTTGAGTAAGCAAAACTCTGTAAAAATGGCAATTTTGGTCACTCTGAGGGGTTAAAAAGTGGTTATTCAACATGAGGCACAATCCATTTGACATTTTGAATCATTTTTGGTACAGTCCGAAAAAATAATTTTCTGATGAAAAACGATGACTCCGGACCTGTCGAACGTCCCCAAAATGTTCCATATCGATGAAATTTTAACATTTAATCTTTTGACTCCAAACGACTGTTGGATGTGAATTATGACTTTTTCAACTAAAATAAGTGTGTTTAAAGTCATTTATGTGCCTGAAATTGGTCAAAATTGAAGCTTTTGAGTAAGCAAAACTCTGTAAAAATGGCAATTTTGGTCACTCTAAGGGGTTAAAAAGTTGTTATTCAACATGAGGCACGATCCATTTGACATTTTGAATCATTTTTGGTATAGTCCGAAAAATTCATTTTCTGATGAAAAACGATGACTCCGGACCTGTCGAACGTCCCCAAAATGTTCCATATCGATGAAATTTTAACATTTAATCTTTTGACTCCAAACGACTGTTGGATGTGAATTATGACTTTTTCAACTAAAATAAGTGTGTTTAAAGTCATTTATGTGCCTGAAATTGGTCAAAATTGAAGCTTTTGAGTAAGCAAAACTCTGTAAAAATGGCAATTTTGGTCACTCTGAGGGGTTAAAAAGTTGTTATTCAACATGAGGCACGATCCATTTGACATTTTGAATCATTTTTGGTACAGTCCGAAAAATTCATTTTCTGATGAAAAACGATGACTCCGGACCTGTTGAACGTCCCCAAAATGGTCCATATCGATGACATTTTAACATTTAATCTTTTGACTCCAAACGACTGTTGGATGTGAATTATGACTTTTTCAACTAAAATAAGTGTGTTTAAAGTCATTTATGTGCCTGAAATAGGTCAAAATTGAAGCTTTTGAGTAAGCAAAACTCTGTAAAAATGGCAATTTTGGTCACTCTGAGGGGTTAAAAAGTGGTTATTCAACATGAGGCACGATCCATTTGACATTTTGAATCATGTTTGGTACAGTCCGAAAAATTCATTTTCTGATGAAAAAACGATGACTCCGGACCTGTCGAACGTCCCCAAATTGGTCCATATCGATGAAATTTTAACATTTAATCTTTTGACTCCAAACGACTGTTGGATGTGAATTATGACTTTTTCAACTAAAATAAGTGTGTTTAAAGTCATTTATGTGCCTGAAATTGGTCGAAATTGAAGCTTTTGAGTAAGCAAAACTCTGTAAAAATGGCAATTTTGGTCACTCTAAGGGGTTAAAAAGTTGTTATTCAACATGAGGCACGATCCATTTGACATTTTGAATCATTTTTGGTATAGTCCGAAAAATTCATTTTCTGATGAAAAACGATGACTCCGGACCTGTCGAACGTCCCCAAAATGTTCCATATCGATGAAATTTTAACATTTAATCTTTTGACTCCAAACGACTGTTGGATGTGAATTATGACTTTTTCAACTAAAATAAGTGTGTTTAAAGTCATTTATGTGCCTGAAATTGGTCAAAATTGAAGCTTTTGAGTAAGCAAAACTCTGTAAAAATGGCAATTTTGGTCACTCTGAGGGGTTAAAAAGTTGTTATTCAACATGAGGCACGATCCATTTGACATTTTGAATCATTTTTGGTACAGTCCGAAAAATTCATTTTCTGATGAAAAACGATGACTCCGGACCTGTCGAACGTCCCCAAAATGGTCCATATCGATGAAATTTTAACATTTAATCTTTTGACTCCAAACGACTGTTGGATGTGAATTATGACTTTTTCAACTAAAATAAGTGTGTTTAAAGTCATTTATGTGCCTGAAATTGGTCAAAATTGAAGCTTTTGAGTAAGCAAAACTCTGTAAAAATGGCAATTTTGGTCACTCTGAGGGGTTAAAAAGTTGTTATCCAACATGAGGCACGATCCATTTGACATTTTGAATCATTTTTGGTACAGTCCGAAAAATTCATTTTCTGATGAAAAACGATGACTCCGGACCTGTCGAACGTCCCCAAATTGGTCCATATCGATGAAATTTTAACATTTAATCTTTTGACTCCAAACGACTGTTGGATGTGAATTATGACTTTTTCAACTAAAATAAGTGTGTTTAAAGTCATTTATGTGCCTGAAATTGGTCAAAATTGAAGCTTTTGAGTAAGCAAAACTCTGTAAAAATGGCAATTTTGGTCACTCTGAGGGGTTAAAAAGTTGTTATCCAACATGAGGCACGATCCATTTGACATTTTGAATCATTTTTGGTATAGTCCGAAAAATTCATTTTCTGATGAAAAACGATGACTCCGGACCTGTCGAACGTCCCCAAAATGTTCCATATCGATGAAATTTTAACATTTAATCTTTTGACTCCAAACGATTGTTGGATGTGAATTATG
This sequence comes from Lissotriton vulgaris, assembly GCF_964263255.1. Lineage (NCBI taxonomy): Eukaryota > Metazoa > Chordata > Amphibia > Caudata > Salamandridae > Lissotriton > Lissotriton vulgaris. The sequence continues at coordinate 4,516 of NW_028247072.1, read as the reverse complement.
ACTTTTTCAACTAAAATAAGTGTGTTTAAAGTCATTTATGTGCCTGAGATTGGTCAAAATTGAATCTTTTGAGTAAGCAAAACTCTGTAAAAATGGCAATTTTGGTCACTCTGAGGGGTTAAAAAGTTGTTATTCAACATGAGGCACGATCCATTTGACCTTTTGAATCATTTTTGGTACAGTCCGAAAAATTCATTTTCTGATGAAAAACGATGACTCCGGACCTGTCGAACGTCCCCAAAATGGTCCATATCGATGAAATTTTAACATTTAATCTTTTGACTCCAAACGACTGTTGGATGTGAATTATGATTTTTTCAACTAAAATAAGTGTGTTTAAAGTCATTTATGTGCCTGAAATTGGTCAAAATGTAAGCTTTTGAGTAAGCAAAACTCTGTAAAAATGGCAATTTTGGTCACTCTGAGGGTTAAAAAGTGGTTATTCAACATGAGGCACGATCCATTTGACATTTTGAATAATTTTTGGTACAGTCCGAAAAATTCATTTTCTGATGAAAAACGATGACTCCGGACCTGTCGAACGTCCCCAAAATGGTCCATATCGATGAAATTTTAACATTTAATCTTTTGACTCCAAACGACTGTTGGATGTGAATTATGACTTTTTCAACTAAAATAAGTGTGTTTAAAGTCATTTATGTGCCTGAAATTGGTCAAAATTGAAGCTTTTGAGTAAGCAAAACTCTGTAAAAATGGCAATTTTGGTCACTCTGAGGGGTTAAAAAGTTGTTATTCAACATGAGGCACGATCCATTTGACATTTTTAATCATTTTTGGTACAGTCCGAAAAATTCATTTTCTGATGAAAAACGATGACTCCGGACCTGTCGAACGTCCCCAAAATGGTCCATATCGATGAAATTTTAACATTTAATCTTTTGACTCCAAACGACTGTTGGATGTGAATTATGACTTTTTCAACTAAAATAAGTGTGTTTAAAGTCATTTATGTGCCTGAAATTGGTCAAAATTGAAGCTTTTGAGTAAGCAAAACTCTGTAAAAATGGCAATTTTGGTCACTCTTAGGGGTTAAAAAGTTGTTATTCAACATGAGGCACAATCCATTTGACATTTTGAATCATTTTTGGTATAGTCCGAAAAATTAATTTTCTGATGAAAAACGATGACTCCGGACCTGTCGAACGTCCCCAAAATGTTCCATATCGATGAAATTTTAACATTTAATCTTTTGACTCCAAACGACTGTTGGATGTGAATTATGACTTTTTCAACTAAAATAAGTGTGTTTAAAGTCATTTATGTGCCTGAAATTGGTCAAAATTGAAGCTTTTGAGTAAGCAAAACTCTGTAAAAATGGCAATTTTGGTCACTCTGAGGGGTTAAAAAGTTGTTATCCAACATGAGGCACGATCCATTTGACATTTTGAATCATTTTTGGTACAGTCCGAAAAATTCATTTTCTGATGAAAAACGATGACTCCGGACCTGTCGAACGTCCCCAAATTGGTCCATATCGATGAAATTTTAACATTTAATCTTTTGACTCCAAACGACTGTTGGATGTGAATTATGACTTTTTCAACTAAAATAAGTGTGTTTAAAGTCATTTATGTGCCTGAAATTGGTCAAAATTGAAGCTTTTGAGTAAGCAAAACTCTGTAAAAATGGCAATTTTGGTCACTCTAAGGGGTTAAAAAGTTGTTATTCAACATGAGGCACGATCCATTTGACATTTTGAATCATTTTTGGTATAGTCCGAAAAATTCATTTTCTGATGAAAAACGATGACTCCGGACCTGTCGAACGTCCCCAAAATGTTCCATATCGATGAAATTTTAACATTTAATCTTTTGACTCCAAACGACTGTTGGATGTGAATTATGACTTTTTCAACTAAAATAAGTGTGTTTAAAGTCATTTATGTGCCTGAAATTGGTCAAAATTGAAGCTTTTGAGTAAGCAAAACTCTGTAAAAATGGCAATTTTGGTCACTCTGAGGGGTTAAAAAGTTGTTATTCAACATGAGGCACGATCCATTTGACATTTTGAATCATTTTTGGTATAGTCCGAAAAATTTATTTTCTGATGAAAAACGATGACTCCGGACCTGTCGAACGTCCCCAAAATGGTCCATAGCGATGAAATTTTAACATTTAATCTTTTGACTCCAAACGACTGTTGGATGTGAATTATGACTTTTTCAACTAAAATAAGTGTGTTTAAAGTCATTTATGTGCCTGAAAATGGTCAAAATTGAAGCTTTTGAGTAAGCAAAACTCTGTAAAAATGGCAATTTTGGTCACTCTGAGGGGTTAAAAAGTGGTTATTCAACATGAGGCACAATCCATTTGACATTTTGAATCATTTTTGGTACAGTCCGAAAAAATAATTTTCTGATGAAAAACGATGACTCCGGACCTGTCGAACGTCCCCAAAATGTTCCATATCGATGAAATTTTAACATTTAATCTTTTGACTCCAAACGACTGTTGGATGTGAATTATGACTTTTTCAACTAAAATAAGTGTGTTTAAAGTCATTTATGTGCCTGAAATTGGTCAAAATTGAAGCTTTTGAGTAAGCAAAACTCTGTAAAAATGGCAATTTTGGTCACTCTGAGGGGTTAAAAAGTTGTTATTCAACATGAGGCACGATCCATTTGACATTTTGAATCATTTTTGGTATAGTCCGAAAAATTCATTTTCTGATGAAAAACGATGACTCCGGACCTGTCGAACGTCCCCAAAATGTTCCATAGCGATGAAATTTTAACATTTAATGTTTTGACTCCAAACGACTGTTGGATGTGAATTATGACTTTTTCAACTAAAATAAGTGTGTTTAAAGTCATTTATGTGCCTGAAATTGGTCAAAATTGAAGCTTTTGAGTAAGCAAAACTCTGTAAAAATGGCAATTTTGGTCACTCTGAGGGGTTAAAAAGTGGTTATTCAACATGAGGCACGATCCATTTGACATTTTGAATAATTTTTGGTACAGTCCAAAAAATTCATTTTCGAGGACCTGTCGAACGTCCCCAAAATGGTCCATATCGATTAAATTTTAACATTTAATCTTTTGACTCCAAACGACTGTTGGATGTGAATTATGACTTTTTCAACTAAAATAAGTGTCTTTAAAGTCATTTATGTGCCTGAAATTGGTCAAAATTGAAGCTTTTGAGTAAGCAAAACTCTGTAAAAATGGCAATTTTGGTCACTCTGAGGGGTTAAAAAGTTGTTATTCAACATGAGGCACAATCCATTTGACATTTTGAATCATTTTTGGTATAGTCCGAAAAATTAATTTTCTGATGAAAAACGATGACTCCGGACCTGTCGAACGTCCCCAAAATGGTCCATATCGATGAAATTTTAACATTTAATCTTTTGACTCCAAACGACTGTTGGATGTGAATTATGACTTTTTCAACTAAAATAAGTGTCTTTAAAGTCATTTATGTGCCTGAAATTGGTCAAAATTGAAGCTTTTGAGTAAGCAAAACTCTGTAAAAATGGCAATTTTGGTCACTCTGAGGGGTTAAAAAGTTGTTATTCAACATGAGGCACAATCCATTTGACATTTTGAATCATTTTTGGTATAGTCCGAAAAATTAATTTTCTGATGAAAAACGATGACTCCGGACCTGTGGAACGTCCCCAAAATGTTCCATATCGATGAAATTTTAACATTTAATCTTTTGTTTCCAAACGACTGTTGGATGTGAATTATGACTTTTTCAACTAAAATAAGTGTGTTTAAAGTCATTTATGTGCCTGAAATTGGTCAAAATTGAAGCTTTTGAGTAAGCAAAACTCTGTAAAAATGGCAATTTTGGTCACTCTGAGGGGTTAAAAAGTTGTTATTCAACATGAGGCACAATCCATTTGACATTTTGAATCATTTTTGGTACAGTCCGAAAAATTCATTTTCTGATGAAAAAACGATGACTCCGGACCTGTCGAACGTCCCCAAATTGGTCCATATCGATGAAATTTTAACATTTAATCTTTTGACTCCAAACGACTGTTGGATGTGAATTATGACTTTTTCAACTAAAATAAGTGTGTTTAAAGTCATTTATGTGCCTGAAATTGGTCGAAATTGAAGCTTTTGAGTAAGCAAAACTCTGTAAAAATGGCAATTTTGGTCACTCTAAGGGGTTAAAAAGTTGTTATTCAACATGAGGCACGATCCATTTGACATTTTGAATCATTTTTGGTATAGTCCGAAAAATTCATTTTCTGATGAAAAACGATGACTCCGGACCTGTCGAACGTCCCCAAAATGTTCCATATCGATGAAATTTTAACATTTAATCTTTTGACTCCAAACGACTGTTGGATGTGAATTATGACTTTTTCAACTAAAATAAGTGTGTTTAAAGTCATTTATGTGCCTGAAATTGGTCAAAATTGAAGCTTTTGAGTAAGCAAAACTCTGTAAAAATGGCAATTTTGGTCACTCTGAGGGGTTAAAAAGTTGTTATTCAACATGAGGCACGATCCATTTGACATTTTGAATCATTTTTGGTAC